>NC_051154.1:174740708-174894116 GCF_013339745.2 Dermacentor silvarum
TAATGCAAATCCTTTCACGTCTGTCTTTTTAGTTTTGATTCTGTTTCATGTATTATTTTGTGTCGTGTGTATTTGGGTGCATCAAAATAATGCATATTGAGTTTTGTGAATCATTTCTGTTAAGACGAACTTCTGATTTTCACGGTGCCTTTGAGTTCGTATTTACGGGAGTCTACTGTATAGACGATCGACTAAGTGAATTTATTTTTCATAATAGGTACTGATGGGGGGGTGATCCATGATTTTGGTGAAGCAGCGCACAAGGAAAAAGTGTTCACACCAACATGAAATATGAGGACATACACCAGCGCTGATTTGTGTGTTGACGTGATCCGTTAACGTCGCAGCAACACGGAATCCAAAGCATTAGAAGGGCTATAATGGCGCACTTTTGTGCCAGTGGAAGTATTGGAATACCAGTTGAAAATGCGTTAGCTTGCTATAGGGACATCGCTACTAGAACTCCTTCTACATACAACTTTGTGTGCTCTTCCTCCATGGGCACAAAGAAACATTCCCGTTTGGCAGGCGCTATGAAGCGCGCGGTGTTTGAGAATACTGCATATGAGATCTCATGTGTCTGGCACACGAAGCAGTGTAGGGGCGCAAAGGGCGGACACGATGTTCATTCATTTTTATTGCCAACTATACGGGCCCTCGAGGCACGTTTGCCCCGTAGCCATCGGCGCCGACGTTGCCGCTGTCGTGCTGTCACGGCATCGACGCCGATACGCGACCCGCACGTGGTGGGTTATAAGGTCTTCAGAGACGCGCAGTGCATTTGGCTGCAAAAGCGACGAAGCCAAGTGGACTTGTGGTCAAGCTGCACTCAGTCGGTTCTGCTGGAGCCAGGGCAGCGTTCTGGCTTCCACTGCTGCCATGAGCGCTATGTGCGCACACACATTAGCGTTCCTGCTTAGCAGCTGTGTGCATGCCACATCGTGGAGGATACACTGCTCTGAAAGAAACGAACAGTAAACGTCAAGGTAAATCTATCCAATCCTTTCTTTGGGCGCTGACGAATGCCGACAGCTTTCATTTGGTCTCATCTCGTGCACCATCGAGATGCGACGCCTGCAACCAAGCATTGGCTGTGCTGCTCATCACGCCAGGCTCTCTGAGGCACCTTCAGGACAATGCTAAACCTTGCTATCACTTTCATTGTTTCGCTTCGAGCGAAGCTGCCAATCTGTATTGCGATTTAAATTATGCGGACATTCGAGGCACGCCTGATTCGTCGGTGCCGCCACCGCGTTGTCCGCGGTGCGACGGCGCATGCGCGGCTCGCTCGCTGTATGTTGGAGGTGAGGTTGTTTCTCGGGCTAGCTGGCACATTATAACAGTCAAACATGCGACAACGCTGAGTGTGTTTGCTTCTCGTTCTATCCTTTGCGTTGGAGATCACTTGATCTGCGGCGGGTACCAGGACGAGCATTCGAGGGCAAGCCGAAAAGGCTGGCAGCTTGATGCATGCTGTCTTTCCGGCATGGAGGGAGAAAAAAAAAAACTAGAAGTCCCATGACAATTTTGAAGCCTAGTCAAAAACCTATAAAGTAAAAATGGCCCTCGTCACGTGATAGGCAAGCGGTAGCTTCTGGTCGTCGACCTTTAGACGCGAAGCGTTTAGGCGTCACATATCGCTTAAGCAAACATTCGTGATGTACGGCCTTTGATATCAGGCAGCGTGCCTTGCTTGCTGAGGGTGTCCGCGGGGGCCGTCGAATCTTGGAGTCTATGTCCATCTAATACAGCCGCTCTTGTTAAGCCTAATGAGCCGAGCGTGAATCTCGAAAACAGCGCCCACTTGTAACTCATACTCTCCTGTCGAAACATCATGACTCAAATCTAAAGCAAAAACAAGTATCTGAAGGGAACGATAGGACGAAACAATGCAGGACAACGATAAATTCGAAGGGGGTCTCGTAAAAGCATGTGCAAAGTTTACCACGAGCCATGCAATTTCTTGAAAGCTCCGGCAACCTTATGGGACTATTCTTTCCTGGGAACCACCACGCAGGTGGGCCCCTGACGAGAAGGGCGGCATCAGAGGAGGTTGGCTTGCCGACGCTAGCTGAGTGACGCCATGCTTCTTCATAGTTTTTTTCCCTTCCTCCATGCTTCCGGCGCAACCAGCATGGCGCTCACTGTTGGCTTTCACGTTCAATTTAGGAGGCACGGATCGTTCGCTTTATGACATGCATCTCCGCAGCCGGCACTCCTCATCACGTGCGTTATTGTGACCGCGAGTGTTCATCGAATCAACTTTCTTCATGTGCGTTTCTTCATGGTCGCGTTCCACGAGGCAAGTTAAGTTAGTACGAATGTTTACTGCAGTCTATACTGTTCTTAGAACTATGATCCTTACTTTGTGTAATAGTCTACTAACTTGTTATCGCTGTCAATGCTTAGTTTTTCTGGGGAAACACACACCGGATGTGAAGTGTGTGTGTTTTCTTTTCCCTTGTACCCCTGTCAAACTGAGACTACAGTGTCATCATTTTATACAGTAAATGGAATTACTCAATTAAATGAAGAAAAATTGGAAGGCAGACTTCTGCAGGTCTGGTTATCCCAGAATTCCAAATGCACTACTCAGGAAAGAATGAAAGAAAAAAGAGGGAGAAAGAAAGAAAGAAAGCAACATGAAAATATTTACAAATACGCACTACACACGCTAACACGTCAGATTACACGCCCGTCAGAGTGTCACCACGGGCACCAGCACCGACAGGGCGGTCTAGTTATGTGGTATAGTCCCCACATCACATTGAGAAAATCCCGCACAACTCTTACCAAATGAGTGGCATCCAAACTTGCACATAAACTTCATAAATGGAAAGCATGATAATAACACTAAACACTCAGTGCACGAAGTTGTTATCGTTGTTGTCGTCGTCATCGTCGTTCCCTTATCCTGACCTACCCGAAACTTTCTTAAACAGAGGAGAAATAAAAATCGTCCGTAATATGTAATATTGTAACAACAAGTAGCATGATTTTCTCTTTCAACTACTTCTCGTACATTTTTAAGCATAAAACGCTCTTTTCAATCACAGAAATTTGCTACGATTTTGTCGAAACCCGATTACCACTCACCTGTGTTCGTGGTTGCATGATTTTTGTTGTATAATGAATAGGCATTTCAAATACATTATTATTTTAAATACATTACTATACATACTACGGGCAAATTGTTACTATGAACGCTAAATGCGACTAAATTTTATAAAGAAACTTAGATGTATTGCAGGACATCCTTATCTTTAAAGTTTTCTAAGGGCGGTAGAGTAAACGCTAAAGCTTTTGAAAAGGTACGAAACTGTATCGGTTTCAAATGTGTTTCCCCGTATACCATAAGAACGAATTCAGCATCTGGTAGGATGTCCTAATTTCATACGTATACAGGCCTGCCTCTTTAATAACATAACTTGGTTATCCGACCAATACTATCCATGAAGGAGGACCTAACAGCGGACTTTGATGTAAAACATTTAATCTTTATTGAGGAAAAGCGTGGTAATTAAAGTTTGCTCCTGCGTACTGCAATTGAAAATTTAAAAAATGAAAAAAAAAAAGTTCTGAGCAACTTAAAAGCGTTGTTCCGGTACCCGCTATATTCAAGAAAGTGTAGTGTAGTTTCAAGCACATCGCAGGCCACGAGGGTTTAGACAGCTAGGAGGCTTCGCGTTGACTAAATTCTGAACGATGCTGCTTTCATCAAAGAAAGAAGAGAAGAAAGAAAAACAGGGGGGGGGGGGGGGGTGTAGGAGGTGGCAAGGAGCTACAACTTGTTGACGAAGGTAGTACATAGAAAAAGACACTGTTCTGTCCCCACTGACTTTTTCCACACGATATGCCAGTTGAGGTGGAAAGACGCGTAAGGCCCCGCCTGAGTCTCAGAAAGCACGTACACACTTCAGAGAGCATGTCAGTACCCAAGCCATCTTGCCGCGGCGGTGGAGAAGCTGACCCGTCCGGTCGTGCGATCGACAGCGGTGCGTATTGTCGCCGCAGCAGCACGCCACACGCGTTTCACCGCCAGTGTGTGCGGGGTTTTCGGGCTCCTTTCGTCGAGGCTGTCCGTATTACCAAGACAAAAATACACAGGCCCCTGTGGGCTTTGTATGTTTCTGCCCTGCACATTGGCTAGACCGTGAGTTTTTATACTAATAAGGCACTACTGCCCTGCACATTGTCTAGACCATGAGTTTTTATTCTAACCAGGCACGAATACATTGAAAACGTTTGGTGCCCGCAAAATCGTTTGCAATTCGAGACGCACATATCAACGAAAATGATAATAATAGGGAATGACTGTAGCGCAAAAATTTACTTCCCTTATCTGACTGTTGAAAATAAAACATTTGGTGCGCTGACTGCAAAACAACAGCAACTACAATAACCTAAAAAAATTGTTCCGCGACTTGCCGATAAATCCATCCCTGTGAAGCTCTTTATGGGCGATAGGTCAAGATTTGCGAGGATAAAGCAAAATGAATAGAAATGAATAAGCTGCCAAGAAATAAATGCATTTGAAGTTCGACTAAGAGCTACAACATCGTTAATTTGCACATCCTTCCGTTGCAGTGGTTTCTGTCATGCTGCTGATGTGGGAAGAAAATTAAAAAAAAACGTTAACAGGCAGAAAGACATCACACGCTACCACAGTTGGATTCACTAAAATATCTGGGCATAATGTATAAAGAAAAACCTGAGTGGCGTTCACACATTGAGTATATTGCACTTAAAGAAGAACACGTGAGGTTGGGTTTGTTAAGAAGAGTCAGTAGCGGTCGTTTCGGAATGGGCAGGAAGACTCTGCTGATGATTTATTGTATGTATGTCCGCCCCAGTTCGGAGTTTGGTTGTGTATTGTTTTATGGGGGTCCTGCTTACAAATTACCGCCTCTTCTTTTGGAACGTGAGGCGCATTATGCTTATTTCTTGACTTTCCAAATTTTTTATCGAATAACATTCTTTATAATGAAACACACTTGCCTTCTTTCCAAACTCGGTTTCGCATACTGACAGTCCAAACATTTTTGAACATCTACGCTTCTCCATAGAGAAGGTCATAACTATGTATGTTTTGAGAATTAGTGGTCTCCACTACCATTGTCCCAAGGTAATTTTTGTACAGAGGCTCTTGGAACCATTACAACTATTAATCCATGATGGGGTTTTTCTCGAATGGCTCCTACAGTAAGCGTTGAATTTAATCAAATATTTCCTAAAAATGCTAAACTCCTGCCTATTAGATACCTAAATCGCTTGTTGGAAGACTATCTTGAGAACATCCAAATAAATGCAGTGATAGTCACAGATGTTTCTGTCTGTGAAGAGGAGGCAGGAGTGGGCATTCTTTCATCGACATTAAACTGTTTTTTTTTTCCTTCGACTACCCGACTTCACACCAGTATTCCAGGCAGAGTTGTTGGTGATCACTCTAACACTACGAAACACCCCACTTCTATTTATTCAGCTGTTATAATGACTGACTCCCTGTCCGTTCCGTTTGTTCTGCTTTCACAGTGCGAATTTCATATAACGTTCTTCGAGAATTTTATTAATTTATTCCCCAACACTTACGCCTTCTTCGGTGGGTGTGGGTACCAGGCCACACGGGCTTAACTTTAAATAAGTCAATGGGCGCACCAACGGCGGCACCCATTAAAGGCCTGGTTCTGAGGATTCTATGACCTTCTACATAGAGGGTGTCCCAGCTATCACGCAACACGATTTAAAAAAAGAGGAACAGCGTTACGCGAAGCCAACCTAGTGCGTATTGTTTCCAGTACAGTGGAGTAGCCACCAGTAATTTTTTCGTTACTGAGATTTAATTAATTATTGTAATTAATTATCTAACTCGAGAAGTACTGTCCTAATTATCAAAGTGTCAATGAGAAAGTTGTAGAGCAACATGAAAAACTCCCGATACAGTTTTCTGTTGCTCAATACGTGCCACATAAATGTGTTTTTCCGAGTGTGAAAGAAGCCCGCGAATACGCGCAGAATTGCCGCATGACTCGCCGCTCGAGGCACTTTGCGTGTATTCGCGGGCTTCTTTCATGCGCGGAAAAACACTTTTATGTAGCACGTATTGAGCAACAGAAAGATGTACCGGGAGTTTTTCATGTTGCTCTACAACTTTCTCATTGACACTTTGATAATTAGGACAGTACTTCTCGAGTTAGATCATTATTTACAATTAATTAATTAAATCTCAGTAACGAAAAAAATACTGGCGGCTACTCCACTGTACTGGAAACAATAGGCACTAGGTTGGCTTCGCGTAACGCCTTTCCTCTTTTTTTAAATCGGGCAGCGTGATAGCTGGGACACCCTGTATAATACTGCACCAAGAATGAGAAAAGTTTTCTGTTCATGCTAAATCATTCTTCGTAAACAACACTGGTTTTCAGCACCCTAGGTTCCCTTGGCACAGCAGGTGGTGTTGCATAAAAAAAATTTTGCTGTTTCAATTAATAGGCTGCATTGCCCAATAGCACTGCTTAATTTTATCAAATCAAATCAAATCACTTTATTTCAGGGCATTTCCTGCGCAGACAGATACTAAAGGCTGAAACAGTCTGACAGAGTCCCTGACAGGGTCCCTGTACACACAGATCTAGTTTGGTTCCTTCCCCTCAATGTTATTATTGCAGTGAACCTGAAACAATCGTACACTTCTTTGTTGAATGTCGTAGGTTTAGAAGTCAACGGTCTACCTCTGGTAATTCATCGCTGCATTGCCAACTCATTAACACTAGCTTGGCTTTCTTTGGCCATACTTGGCCATTGGGCCACGAAACACCACATATCGTCATCATCAGAATTCAAGGGAAACGACTTCTGAAAGGTCCCCTTCGCCAGCTTGGGCTGGGACGCTTTCCGTGATACTGTCCCTAGGAGAGTCAGCACTGGTTACTGCAGTATGAATGTATGTGGCATCATATTTAGTTTTATCAGCGAAACAAAGAGGCTGACATGCCAATTTTCTCATTGTCCTTTCTCTCATATTGACCAACAATATTAATAGCACCTCTTCTTTAATGTATCCCTGAAAGTCATAATAACAAAGTTAAGAGAATTAGGCTCTTTTAACATGATCTTTCATTTAGGAATGCGATTATCACTTTAATATGCTCTCTTTATTAACAAAATTCCCTTTTAGTTTTCTTCGTTTTTTACCCCTACTACCACCCGATTCATGGTCGATCCCCTGTAGTGGGTTACCAGCCAACCAACAAACCAATTATGCTGTCTGCTATTCTCCACAATTTATTGACATAAAATGGGTGTATTGTTTGAAGTTACAACTACTACAATACTGAAGAGATTCATGTCATTGTTTTAAGCCCTTCCACAGGGACGAGTGTAGATAAGAAAGTTACAAAATTAAGGACCTCCCTTTATTTATATAGACATACGAGTACGATATAAGAGCATGCAAGTAAGATGCATAAAATAAATAATTACTCTGTACGCAACTCTGACATCACTAGTGCATTGGGTAATAATATTACAACGTGAATCGAACATATCCTCAGTAAGGAGCCTCGCCTTGTCTACGCCACCCTTCCGCACCCTCACATCAGTATCTGAGGGTGAAAGCAGATGAGCTTGTGGGTGCTCATGGCGGCTGAGAACATACAATTGGTTTCTTACATGTAAAAAGCTTCGTTTTTTAAAAATTTCCTGCATAATAACTCAGGTAACCGCATATAACTTGATTATACATGCCTCGACACTGGCAATTTTGGTGCCTCGAGGTATAATTTGTTAGCTTATTGAACAGTTGCCTGTGCCAGAGTTAATGTATTACATGTGGCCTGTAGTTTAATAAGTTGTCCACATCCACTGCCGTGCCCACGAGAACTAGCTAGCACTTAGCGTTAGGTTATACATTCATGTCCGAAATTACCGGAGAAAATGGCGGGCGAGACAGCCACGCTGTGGGTTCGGTTTCTACCGGAGGTAAAGGTGCTTGTTCTTCCATTTTCTAGACATTTTTTTTCTTTTTTAAGAACATGAAGGTTATCGTTTATTTAACACTCATCTATAGTTATTTCGTCAGTTTAAATAAAAAGTCGTTAATTTCGCCTATGCTTTCATTGGCTTCACTTTCTATTGGCTTCATTGGTTATATACTAAATTCGAGTTACTTCATTCTGCTGATTCATATGCCAGTCATATACAAAGTACCTAGTCCAATGCCACAATTTTCAAGAACGGCCAAGTAGTAGTAGTTACCCTGAATCTCCATGGCGCATATCCACAGTGGAATATTGGTTATGAACGGGGTTGTTACGAGAAACGGACGAAAAGGAGGTGAATTAACGACTTGGAAGTTATCACTAATAAATAAATATTCTGGAATGTAAGGTATGTAACACACACCGTCCATCCGTGTTTTTTTTCTACTGACCTTTGCAAGTAGGTGTGCTGCTTTTGGTGTAGATCGGTGGGCTCCTGTAAGTTGCATCACCTTTTTTTGCGCTGCTTGTTTGTTCTTCGTATTACTCCATAAATTTTCGACCAGAAACAAAAGGGTTCTAGTGTTAAGAGGAACCTTTACCTCGGGAGTGCCCATCTACGTAAATGGGAACCGATGAATGGTTTTTTGCCTCAACCACACCACCGACTTTGATGAGGTTTGTTGCATTTAGAAGAAAAAAAAGTTAGAATCTAGTGACTGTGGGAAGCGCATTTTTTACGTAGGCCATCCCTTTTTTTTTCGCAGAAATTGTTGAAAATTGAAAACTCGAAAAAAAAAACCATACCAAATTTTCAACTCTGTAACTCAGGAATAAAAATGATATCATCATTCTGTAAACTGCACCTATGAAGACATCTCAAGCGGATGAAATTGATGCATTATATCCTTCTGTAATATATGCTACTAAGTTGTGAGTAGGACTTCTTCAAAACACTTGTAAAGATTGTAACAATTTCGCGTATGCTGTAAATTCATATATCAAATTTGTTCGCTTTAGATGCTGTAACAGGAGCAGTTAATAGAACTGCGACTGTCTGCTCTTGATGCTAAGTTGAAAATTTGTAAACTTTGTGCTTCAAATTTTTTTTGGCCGTACAAATTGTCGGCATTTTTTTAACTTCAACCTCTAATTCGAAATTCTGCTTCCTAGAATCATTTGAGTTTAACTTTATTTCTCAAGTGCAACAAATTGATCATTCGGACTATCACTTTCGGCGATACTATCGCCTTCGCGTGACGCAGTGTTCAACCAGCCAATCAGCTCATCCGGTTTTGCCCAACCAGCCAATAAGCTCGCACTGAAAGTGATATGGTGGAAAGCGATCGTCCGAGAATACATCCCCAGTTGTCTCATAAACGCTTCTCTGCCTTTTGCATGTATTTGAAAAGGGAAATCGGAGTTAGCACCGAGCTAAAGCTTCCTTTTAGAAGCGAACATTTTTGTTTAGAAATTTATTTTGTGCATTGTTTCAGCAGACCAAAAGATGTATTGTTCTGGGGACATCATGTGTCCACGTGACGTTGTTTGGAGTGGAAGAGACATAAAAAAAAAACACGCGTTTTCTTGCAACCGCACCACAGAAGGGCTATTTTTTTCATTCATTTTTCGTTTAGAAACCATGGTTTCATTGTAACCAGTATGGCTCAATTTTTTTCGACGCTGTGACGTCGCCTTTGATGGCGAGGAGACTGACTGCTCTGAAAATAAAGGCACATGGGCTTTCGTATGAATTTTCATCTGACTTTGCGTTTACATAAGGGTAATATTTTGCAGAAATCATCGTCACTGCCTGGTTTACACACCCAACTTGTTCATTTTCAGTGCTCAAAACCAACACATTGTCAAAAATTTCCGAGTTAAGCTTTATTGTGTTGAGACGACGGCCATCACAACATTTCTTGCTGTGGCGTCAATACGGCCGCAGATTATCTTTGTTTCCTGTAGCTGTCGTTCATATCGGCAGGTATGGCTGTACAACTTGTGAGTGCACTTTCTCGCTACTTAATACGCATAGTTCATGCTCGCATAGTGCATGCTCGCATACACGTTCAGTGATGCAACGCACATTTCGCCAAGTAGGCTCTCTGTGACATCGACGTTTCTCGTCATGTCGGGATCTTTGTGGATTGAAGCCACAGTGCTAGCACGTTCTTCAGCGGTGTCCGTTAGATCCCATTGGCTGCAGTGAATTTCAATGTGTTCGCTTTTGTGCCGATTTTGATTGATCTATTGTCCCCATACTCGCACAGAGAAGCTTCGCTTACTTCCTAATCTTTGTGCCTATAAGAATCGTCGCACCTAGCCGTCCGTATTACTTACCTTTCAGTGCCCCCATTATACAGGGACAGCTGTGGAAACGTTCTGTGGGCTACCAGTGGGATGTCTAAGATCAACGCTTTTTTTCTTTGAATAAACCGGAATTGAAGAAAATATTTACCATAAGGTGTTTTTCGCCTTTTAAGGATTCCAACATCACACAGGAAACTGTAGTTGTCGGGCAACGCCAGTGCTTGGGCGAAATTAGAGACGTTCGCGATATGTTTATTTCGGTGGCAGGCATCGAGAACAGTTTCCTGCGGGAGCTCGCCTGATGATATTTCTAGGAAGAAGGGCAAGAAAAAAAGCGTAACTCGATCTTTATTGGCGACTAAAGCAAGAAGGGGGGGGGGGGATCCTGAAACAAGCCTGGCTTCCTGAGGTCTTGGTCTCGGCGGGCGCCCCGTGCGAGCAATGACGGTCACTTGGACAACGATGCTACCAGCGGCAAACCCTGATGTCCAGACACAGTTCTTGATAGCGAGCGCACAAGAATTGCGTTTGGACAATCACGGCCTGCCACTGAGCCGGCTCGTGGCGAGGTGGCCCGAAGCAGCCGCCGTGAGTGCTGACCCTGCGAAGTCAGAGAAAGAAGATCGCGGGGTGAGACACGCGATGCTCGCTGCGGGGGCGTCGCTTCTGCCTTCACGCGCGTGCTATAACGCAGTCAAGGTGCCGACGGGAAAACCGCAGCCATATGCACGCGTCGTCAAGCGCTTCTTGCCCGCTTCGGCGCTGCTCCCGGTTAAAGAAGACTCGAAGACCCCTTCCGGAATTGCCAGAAACCGCGAATTCTGAGCGGTGATCGCCTGCTGCTGTTTTCACTCCGCGTGCCTCCACCGGCAGTCGCTCAGGAGCGTAGGCGTGTGCTGGTGCGTGTTTGACGCCAGCATGTGGCTACAACCTATACCGTCTACCTCGAGTGGGCACCATTTGGGGTCATCCACTGGTTGCAATGAAAGAGTGCAATTCACAAAAGAACACTGACTAGCTTTGACAAGAGATATGGTACCTGCAAGAAACTCGTCGTACTCTCTTATTGAAGGAAGAAGGGTCAATTTCCTGGTACACTGCAAAGTTTACATTACAATGTCCCTTTCTTTGCAACAAATCATTACGCAATCAACGCGTAATAATCATTGGTGGATTTAACAAATATCTAATATTCACCAATTAACATTCGAATACCTTGGATGGCATGTTGAAGTTACAGAGTTGAAGCCAGTCAGTGCTAGAGGCCCAGATTGACAGGAATACTGCGACCTGCCATCGGTTTCGTGACATCCTTCTCCGAATTCACGTAGGAATGCAGTGGTGTTCTGCTTGTCATTTACGAATAAAGACTTTTTTGTGCAGTGCGGGCCGAAACTAAGTGGAACAGCAACGTATTTAGTGAGAGAACTTGGGGACAAATATGTAAAAACTATTGCTAGTCCGAGGACTTCATTGGACGTGCCTCGGGCCATGGCTGACGGGCTTCAATTTTGAAATTGCAATCTATCCCTGAAATAATTAAATTTAAAGTTAACTGATGTACTTTTATAATGAATCATTTATCGATTGTCACTCTTTTACTGACCTTCCTTGCCGCTAACAATGCGCCGCCAAAAATAAAAGGACATCTCCTCTGCAATGTCTCTCAAAAATTTTTTAAGCCTTCTTGGAACTGGTGGAATAGTAAGCCAATTATACTATACGCATCGCAGATCAATTTGAAGATGACCACATCTTCAAATTGATCTGCGATGTGGTCAAAGTGCGCCGAGTGCCGGTAGCTTCGTATGCGCTCTGCTTTCGACGTTTAGTTTGCGTTGAAGCGAGAGACGGCACGGAGGGTCAATTCCCTCCCTGCTGCTGCCGCTCCTCCTCACTCTCTGAATTTTTTCATCAACATTTCTGAACAAGGCAAGCCAAGCCAGTCACTTTGCTGAAATCGAAACTGCCTTTGTAACAAAAGCAGTATATGCTACTTTACTAGCACACTAAATGATTGTAAGTAAACAAACAAGGTTCAAGTACGTCTGATAGTGGACAGCTCTGCAAAAATATTGCAGAGGGGTTTGGGCTTGTTTATGAACCTCATACTGATTTAGAGCACAGGTGTATACAAACGACACAAGTGCAATGACAAAACATGTGTGTTAGCCAGAACACACTATAATTTGCGTTTCTAGTGCGACGCTTTGTAAATCAGGCAACTTGTTTCCGCGAAGTCCCAGCAGCGCTATTGTGAAGGATCCTGTGCTTCTGTACTTGATCAGACAAAGCTATCAGTCTTGCCAGTCTCGCTAACGAGCTCGTGTGGCTTAAGACCACGCAAACAGTATACTTGGGGTGGAAAAGCCCGCTAATAATCTTACTGTCAGATTTTAATCCCCCCCCCCCCCCTCTATGCCCCACATTGACACTCGACGTTTTGGCCTGTGTTTGATCCAAATTTCTTCGAATTAGGCCTAATTTCTAGCAGTGCTTTTCATCGAGATGAGAAAAAAATTAGCCGGGCTAGCCTTTCCTAAAATGTCTACGGTTTGTCACTAAGTGGTTTTCCCATACACATGGCAGAAAATTATTTTCGTGAGGTGAACACGCATTTGTTTGTTATGTTAATATCACTGTTTTATTGAGCGCCGTCGACATGTAGATATAAATTATTTCATACATTTTTCCTCACGTTTGTTTTTACGCTGAATTCGGTAGTCGGGATTGGCTTCAGAGCACAAAGGCTACGAAAAACGCGTAATTGGTTCTTCTATCCGCCCTTCGCCCTCTTTGATGAAGGAGAATCACTCTCGCTACAGGCTTGTGTGAAGCATAAATGCGTGTAAGTTATTTAAGAAACAGCGCTTCAGTACCGGACGGTATGGTCTGTGCCCGAAGAGCTGGAAGCCTTCTTGGCCGAAGTGGAACCCATTGAGGGACTCTACGGCCGCGCATGAGCCATTAGTATCCGCGCCACGGGCCGATGAAGAGGAAGTGAGCGTACAGAGAATTGAGCGCTGGAGCGCTCGGACATGTCCGAGCTAGGGGCACAGCAGGAGGACGCCCTGCGGCCAGGGGTGAACGTGGACATCCGCCGCACCGACGGCCGCGTCCATCCTGCTGTCGTGAGCGCGGTGCGCTCTCGCCTCGTCACCGTCGAGTGGTTCGAAAATGGCCAGACCAAAGGCAAAGACGTGGACCGCCAGACGCTGGTGGCCCTCAATCCGGGGCTGGCCAGGGCCTCTACACAGCTGACGTCTCCCCGCAAAGATTCGGCCGCTTCGATCGGCGGAGTGCCCGTGCTGCACCGCAAGACCACAGCGGCTTCCTTGCCTTGCGCCGTGAGTGTCCTTGCGATACTCTCGGGTACGATGTACATACGTACTACCTAGACAGCGGAACTTGCCGTACGCAGACGCTGCCTCACCAGCCTCATGATTAGCCCTGGTCAGTGTTCAAGTGCGACGGCAGTATTTCCTGTTTATGCAGAACACAGTAGCGAACATGTTGTTGCTGTATTATTGCGATAACAATTATATGGACACTCCAAGCGCATTTCTGCCGTGGTCGTTGACGTGGTCGTGGAAGTCGCTGTGAGGTTCCGTATAAAGTCCAAATACGGTAACATCGTCGCCGCGCGCCGTACGCTGTATGTGCTAGTGAAAGCTTGCGAGGGTCAGCCGACGATTGCGGCTCAATCTGGTGCGCGGGAGGTAGAAAGGGGGGGGGGGGGGGGGGCGGAAGCGCGCTTCTTCTGACGCGCGCGAGACACGGGGGGTTGGAGGCGAGGGAGATGGTGGTGGGGGGTCTACACCGGTGGCGGCCGCGTGGGCGCCGTATCTTGAAAGCGATCTGCGACATGAAAAAAGTGCATGCCCGCGCGGGCCTCATCTTCAAATTGATCTGCGATGTGGTCAAAGTGCGCCGAGTGCTGGTAGCTTCGTATGCGCTCTGCTTTCGACGTTTAGTTTGCGTTGAAGCGAGAGACGGCACGGAAGGTCAATTCCCTCCCTGCTGCTGCCGCTCCTCCTCACCCCAGCGTTCTGACAGCAAGTTTACGCGGTCAACGAGCGAGATGTGTTAATGTTTATATGTGCACGCGTGACACCATGCTTGTTAATTTAGTTAGCAAGCGAATGTTTACAACTTTATACGGCCGTAAAACTACTATCCTTATAGTTCGTATAGTTGTCTACCACTTTGCTATCGCAATCGATGCTTCGCCTTTCGAGCAAAACTGCGACATTTTTCACTTAGACCCGCTAGCACCATAAATGAGGCTTTTCCTGACACGCACGCGATCTGACTGATCCCTGCCTCTGCAGCCGGTGCACAAGGAGGACAACAACGACCTATGCAACGAGCTGACCCGCGAGCTAGAGCGCGCCGCACAGCTGAGCCTTGCACTCAGCAAGAAACAAGCAGCTGAAGCTGGGGCGCAGCAGCAACAGAACCAACATCGGCAGCCGCAGGTAGTGGAGCAGGAGGAAGCCGAGGCCGTGGCCGATCTGCTGCGGCGATACCGCGCCGTGGTGGACGTCAGCGACCTGTGGATGACCACGGACGTTCGGTTGCTCACGCGCATGCTCAGCACGCGCGCTCTCGAGGACGACACGTGGTTGCGTGAGCTCGAGGATTTGGTGAGCGTCAAGATGGAGCTGCTGTCCAACTTGCGAGACGCTGTTAACAAGCTGCGCAAGATCAAGGACAGCACGCGCACCTTTGTCCGCGAAGCCGACGGCAATGGGAGACGTTGACCATGCGGCCAAGCGCGTACGCTCAAAATTTAACCTTTTTCATGTAAGGAATCACTTCGACATATATGTGCATATAGTTAGCTTCTTATAGGAAGGATGTGCAGAATGACTGTGTTGAAAGTTCAGCTTCAGTTTAGTAAAGGCGCATGAAACGAACAACAAAGTACAGAATAAAATCATGACACACGCACTGACTAATAACTAAGCGTTCACTAGTAAACGCAAAAAGCTGTAGAAGCAATACAGTAAGCTGTGACCAGGCGCGGTAAGGGAGAGTGCTGAAGCCTTCCATATTCAGGGTGCCCTTGTGCGTTCGCCATGCCTTTGTGGTATTACATGACTTTCTTTTTTCTTTATCTCGTAGTTAGTTCCACGGACCTTTTCCTGAATGAACCACAGCGAATGAACCGCACTTGAGGTGTGGGTCGCATATGCATTTTCTAATGAAAATATTACTGTCTCGTCAGTCTGCTACGTTAACTGCTAGCGATCATGGTGAAGGTTAGGAGAAGTGCGTATGCATGGGACAACCCAACCAGTAAACATCTTGGGTTTGAGGTGCAAGGTTCAGGCGCCCTCGGGATCGGAAACGTCGCACTTGGAATGATAGCGTTAAGCCGAGAAGGCAGCAATGCAAGCACTTCGAGAAATTATGCATGGGAAACATGAGCCGAAGCGCTGATGGCGGCACAAGAAAAGTAAGCATGGGGCGCAATTCCCGCGAACGCAACGCGGGCTGCAGTGGTGTGGACTGCGTCATGGTGTCTGTGAGCATCGTTTCATAAGAACGTGTGAAGCGGAACTGCACGCGCCTGGAGTATTCGCGAAGCGCATGCAACCGCTGGTCAAACTGGTCGAACTCCTGTTTCACTCTTGCGTGACAGACCTTCGGGCTGTCACTGAAATTAGGCGAAACAGAATCCACTGAATGGGTTTTTGCGTATAGTGCAGGGCCATACATCGGCGAAATGTTTTTGTCCACCCCTCGTTGCAGATATAGTAAGCGTTTACCACTCATGATGTAAAGACAGCGCGTGAAACGAGGTACGTACATACGCGTATAGACGGGACATACGCAGCGCTGTCTTCCAACTGGTTTTCTGTTTGTCAAATGGAGCACATTTATAGTCGACACAGCACAAAAAAAAACACAGTTTACTCCACTCTTTTCAAGAACCAGAAACACATTTTCTTTAAAAAAAATGTGTTTCAGGTGCATGGTGCAAACTGTGTTCTTTGTGCTGTGTCGACTATACATGTGCGCCCTTTGACAAATATAAAACCAGTTGGAAGTCAGCGTTGAGTATGTATCTTCATGTTCGTCGCTCGTTTTGCACGCTGTTATTAGATGATCATGATGAACCAACTAGCCCAAATTTCCGTCCTAGCTTACCAGTGATGGTACAAATATTCATTTAAAATGGGTTATTGTTTTGAAATGTGTTTAGTAGCTTTAATGTAAATCCTGTTAACCCGCTTTTCTTTCCCTATACAGTGAAACAATGTTCTAGCTTCGTGATATATCAGCACCAGCTTGTTTTCGCTATAGCTTGTACGTTATAGGGCGCGTTATAAAGAATTATTTGGACGATAACACTTCATCAAGCCACTCTTGCTGAATCTGTCCTCCTCAGGCTGCTATTGTGTTCAGTGGACCTACGAGTTGCAGTAAGTCGGATTTTTGTGTGTTAATTAGGAGTGGTCCGCACAAGAGAGAAGTTCAAAGAAAGATGGAGACTTGAAGGGATGAACAGTGGTCGAACAATAGGAATGTACTTGAAACAGACAAGTCCCCTTATCGAAACAATGGTTCCAGTCACGGTCCTTGTTCCACCCCTGTTGGTCACTATTAGGGGTGGTGTGATAAAAGCTGGCTTCCTTACTAACGAACTAAGATTACGAGTAATAAAATGCTAGCATTGAAGGTACTGCAAATCAAGCACATTTTGGTAGGGAAAAGAATGACTAAGACATTCAACGCACTTGCTGAGAGAACAACAACTGAATAAAGAGATAAAGAGAGAATAAACTTCATGCAAAAGAGCACATGAGCGTAAGTAGCTCCTCCACTCTGCAGTGGGTGGTCCCCTCAGTCCAGGATTCCAGCGGCCTTAGCTGCCCTTCTCGCTCGGTTGACCAGGTTGAACTGGTCCGTCGAGTCGGAGCTGGACAGCGCTGCCTCCCATTGCCGTGTTGGGGGGTGTGTTATGGGTTTGTGAATGGATGTGATCTAAGAAACAACACACTGGTTCTGAGAGACGCCGTAGTGCGGATGCTCCGGGCTGTAGTCTGACTAAGTGCAGTTCTTTAGCGTATAAACCAAAAACACGATGCACGAGCGTGTTGGCATTCTACGGCCGAGACTTGAACTCGCAATTTCGGGCTCAGCAGCAGAACTTCATAGTCACTGAGTTCCCGCAGCGGTTCATGGATAATATGACATTGGGCAGTAGTAGCAAAGAAGAGCCATCACAGTACCATTTCTTACCAGCGAAGTCCTGATCATTGAGGTGGCATTAATTGCCCGGCGTACGTTTTTTTTTTTTAATACATGCTTCAAAGAGCATGCAAACACTGTGCCAGGGTTTGCATCCCGTACTTATGAATTTCGAGTACACGGAATCGAGCTTACACCTTAAGGGAACTCCCATATTTCTCTTCCCTTGAAGCCACGATCCATCTTTGTAGCCTGAAAATCTCTTATTCTCAAACGGTAGACACACGCTCTAATCCCACCTTGTGTCTGATCTATTGCCCGTAATCTTACCCTGGTGGACACCTAACACCGCATGGGCCTGTGGTTCAGCATCTGAACACCCTGTGACTGCAGTGGCTATGTCCAGGGACGAAGGCTACATGAGAGTGGGTGCTTAGAGGGACCGTGATATAGGCAGGCCAAACTGAAGATTTTATGTTGTTAATGTAGGATAAGTTCCGTAAGGCATTTCCGTAGTTTATACATTAAGCATGGCCAGCATGCATTTATTTAACTAGATAATTGAATATGGTGACTTATTGGTAAAAAAATAAAATCTAGCTCTCAAGAGCGCAGTGCATGGCATCATGATGTCACGAGATTGTAACCGAAGTATAATGCAGGAATTGTATTCCAAAACTTAATTCCTTTGTGTTTGTCACTGAACCTATAGCGGCACCCTGCTTGCGTTATTATTAGGTGCTGAAATCGGGTGGTCGGGAGAGGTTTATAGATCGATATAACTAAGTGAAGCGGTGCGTTAAGCCGGCGCAGGAGCGAAATGTCATCAAGCGGTTTGAAGCTGGTTTATTCTAGGTAGTTTTTTGGGAACAGCGCTAACACTGTCATTTAACGAAGAAGGGCGCTGTGCGAGCATTGAAACGCCTATCTTAACGCACCCCGCCGTTCAATACTCCGCAATTCATACCCCATAGCGCTGGTTCCAAGAATATCCAGCACCCGACAGCACCCTGTGGTGGCTCCGAGTTGTACAAATTGCACAAGGAGTTGAGCGCGGACAGGTTTTTCGCGCCGCGCTCCGGAGGAATGAGAGGCGCACGCAGTTCTTACGGAAAAGCTGGTGCCGTCGTGGTGGGGACGTGCGCGTATGGCGGGTGATCGGCGCCTACTGTGCGGCAGCGAACTCCACTATTAATATTATTAATAAGGAGCCAAGGCATTCGTTCATTAGCATCCCTATTAATACGCGCGACGGGTGATTGTCGGCGAGGCCTTCGAGGCTGCGACCACGTCGTGGCGCCCAGGGCGCGAGCGTGCGCTCATAATCCACGCGGGTCTTGGGCGCGAGCGGCTGAAAGGGGACAAAAATATAGAAAGGTGTTTTCGGTATGCGCTCATGACTCGGGAGCGGAAAAGGGAGGGGGGTTTCGATGGGAGCAAGAATTCTGGGAGGAGAGACGATGAGAGCGAAACGCCAACAGCGAGAGTACAATGAGAGTAAAAGAAAAAAAGGGGAAAGAAAGCGGCGAGTGGTTTGGGATGTTCATAATCCGCGGGGCCCATTCGGATGTTTGGCTGCCAGGAATGCGCGAAGGAGAGAACGGGGGACGGCGATGGGGCCACGGGGAGCGCACGCCGAAGCCGGCGGGAAAAACGAGCGCGTGGCGGGCGCGTTCATATTCGCGGTATGAGACTCTGGAGCAGGTGATTAATTCAAGTCTCCTGGCCCTGACAATGGGGAGCGCGGGCGGGCGTCCCCGAGGAGCCATCGTCGCCTTGGTCCACGCGGGAGAAGCAGCCCGGAATTTGAGGCCCGTGAGAGCGCGCGCGAGCGACGGCGACAAGAAGGAAAGGCCGTCCGGTGCGGGATTCCTGGCGGCGGCGACGCCGCGCCCGAGATATTATTGAGGCTTCCGCGCCAGCGAGTGAGCGAGCGAGCACGCACACGCGTACCGCCTCGCTCGGCGAGTTAATTAATGATCTGGCTTTCTTCCAGGAGGGATTACTCTCTCTGAACTTGCTCGCTTGCCAGAGCAGGCACCCCGAGCTCCAGTGGGCGTCGGGGGGGGGGGGGGGGGGGGGGGACAAACAGCGCCGTCGAGCCGACGCTCTTCGGCAGACACCGCGGAGTAGCGTGTCTTCACTCGGCGATATAGGCGGTTCCGCACAGCAGCTCGTGACGCCGTAGAAGGACCGCAGGAAAACCGTTCGCGCGGCGCCGTCACGACTCCGTCTCGCACGGTTCCCGTACACCCGAGTAACAGTGATCGCGGACGCACGCTTGCGCACCTTCCCGACAAATTTGAGAGGTACAAATGGCATTTACCCGCTGATCCCGCAGAAACGACCAGGTTGCATATTAGCATATCTTCTCTTAGGTAAACGCGATTTGCCGCGTTCTGAGTTTCAGGCTTTGAGTTGCATGTTTTTTATATTATTATTATTTTGTTTGTTTTTTCACCGTCACAATTTTGTCGTTTTCATCTTTGTTCTCAGAGCGTAAAACGCATTTCTGCATAAAACGGTAGAACTTGCTCCCGTGGTTTAACACCTTTGATGGAGCCTTGAGATCATCTGTTATGCACCCTGCAAGTGATTGAATTGTGGAAAAGTAGCAGATGCCTGTTTCAGGTTTTCGAGAGATTTAACTAATTTACATTCCTATTGAAGGAGGTGTTGGTGCGACAGGTCACCTCTGCGAGTGAGTCAAGATCAACTTGATTTATCTCGCAAATAGTTCAGGAAAATACGAATAGACCCCTTCTGTATCATTTTCATTCTGTTCTAGACTTATCCTGCTAAGTTTAAAATTTGGTGTATTCTGGCACGTGGAGGTCACGTTCTGCAGCTGCAGGCAGACCTTGTTCCCGCACGTTGGTCAATCTTTCGGTGCATCGTTCAGCCACTGCAGCTTATGCCAACTTGAACAATAGTGAACGAACTTTCTCACGCCATATAGAAAAAGAATGTCTGGTTGCGGGACGATTTTCGTCCAGTCAGCTACATTACGAGCCTCGACTATCTTTGTCAGCAGGCTGAGTCGCTGTTACCGAAAGACTTTATCGTGCGCTGAGCGTGAAATGTATGTATGTATGTATGTATGTATGTATGTATGTATGTATGTATGTATGTATGTATGTATGTATGTATGTATGTATGTATGTATGTATGTATGTATGTATGTATGTATGTATGTATGTATGTATGTATGTATGTATGTATGTATGTATGTATGTATGTATGTATGTATGTATGTATGTATGTATGTATGTATGTATGTATGTATGTATGTATGTATGTATGTATGTATGTATGTATGTATGTATGTATGTATGTATGTATGTATGTATGTATATTGTGCAGGCGCGGGCAAAGGTAACTGGAACACGGTATCTGTAGCCGAACAAGTGTCCCGCTATATGGCTTCTCCCTCTGAGAGCCATATGCTGCAACACTAGGCCAAAACAATCTTCCAAGTCAGAGAAGCGCAGATCAAATTTAAGTTTGGAAAAACGACTCAGAAACAAGGCTGAAAATGAAGGGGTGGCTAAAGTACATAAATATCTTTACCTCAAAAGCGTGGACACACAATGGAGGAATAGGTCAATAAAGTTGGCAACCAAGTATAGGGTAATTGAAAGTGTAAATAGACAGCCGGCATAGTCAAAAGAAAGTGAGAGATACAGAGACAGTAAATTGGATTCAAAGTATGGAAAAAAAAAAGAGCATGGAGATTTACACGAATGGGAAGAAATAAATTAGAAAGGAAAATCTGTACGATAACACGAAGGACAATGCCTTGCTAATTGAGGCCCGAGCTGGTTTCCTAAGGAAAAAAAGATACCGGAGCAAATATTCGCAACATGATTAGGCATGTGTCTGCTGCAGCAAAACTCAGGCAACCACTCAGCACATCCTAATGGAATGCAAATGTATTCACCCAGTCAGACCCGTAGGTGACGTACACCTTCCGGAAGCGCTGGGATTTAAAGTAGATGGAATCATTAACCGGTCAGCAGTCGAGATAAGCAAGATATGTGTAGAGTATTAGTGGGAATAAAGCACTGAAGAGATTGGTAGGACCAGATTTGTTACAGGCATAGGGGTAAATGTACAAGGTAGATGTAGAGGTTTTAAGGAAGAGATAAAAGATTAAGGGAATGTAGGCAAAATGCTAGACTGATAGGCATGTGTAGATTATCTGATTAGCTGAAGATGGTTAAGTGACTATTTGCCACCACCATGTTTCAAAGGCAATGCCAATAAATCATCGTAATCATCACCATCATCATCATCATCATCATCATCATCATCATCATCCAATCGCGTAGCTCGGCGGCGAGATTAAAGCCATTCGCTACTTTTAGGAGACCCATTGGTCGGCCACAGCTCCTATGTTCCAATTACTTTTGCCCGCACCTGTATGCATGTATGATGGCATGTCACAAGGAATCACAAGATCAATTTGACAAGACGTGTTTACTC
This sequence comes from Dermacentor silvarum, assembly GCF_013339745.2. Lineage (NCBI taxonomy): Eukaryota > Metazoa > Arthropoda > Arachnida > Ixodida > Ixodidae > Dermacentor > Dermacentor silvarum. The sequence continues at coordinate 174,762,683 of NC_051154.1, forward strand.
AAAATCATTCGATCAGGTCACACGTGTTGGAGCGCGATTATTTTAGGAGCCCACGTGTAGCAAGCCCTAGAAACACGAAAAAGCAGCCGCTTCCGATGAAGGTAGTATACTCTTTCCACGTCTTTAATTTCTGCGCTGCACCATTATGTCGGGGGAGTTTCGTATCTGGTATATTTTTTACCGTCGTCACATAAAAAAAAAAAAGGTCACCAGCCCTTCCTCTGTCGAGAAAATGGGGTAAGCGAAGCTTGTCGTGTGTGTACCTGACCTACTACTTTTCCTTCTCTTTCGTGCAACTTTTCCTTCCGTTGCGTTGTACGATTCTCTGCTCGTCGCTGTTGTCGCCTGCGTTCGATGTCTCGAGTTTGCTCGGCGTCGTGGTTAGCATCATTCGCCCGCCCATTGTCGCTTGCGATTCTTCGGAATTAAATTGCTTCAAAATTAAATCTGTCCATCACGTGAGACAATCAGTGGCTCATACACCCTTAAGCAATGACTCATATCCCCGTAAACGCGGCCTTCCCATTACGACGACAGATGAGAAGTGTAATTCTGCGCTGTAATGATTAGCGGCAATGGAGCCAGCTGTGGAAGAAGACCACGACGACGAACACGGGAGCAGTGGCACAAGCGCGTGCCGAGCACGAGCACGAGCGCAAGCCGAGGGGCGCCAACGAGCCAGAAGAAGACGACGACGCTCGAGCCAACGCTAATGATGATACCGTGTACGCGTACACCGACGCCGACACAAGTGAGCCTATAAAGCTTCGCTTTCTACATTAGAGAAACGAATCCTTGCCACCAGTATTTTTCATCTAATACGGCATCCCGCATTCGGCCGTCGACTCATTTTCGTGAATGACTGAAAACGCCGACTTGAAGCGCTGACTTGACTGCGCGATGTCGTATTACGTCCTTCTGTATGAGTGGACGGGAGAGCCCTCATGGCATGTCCCTCCGCGCTTATCTCAAGTAGTTGATCCTTGTTCACGCGCCCTCTCATAGAGCACTCGAAGGCATTGAAGCATTGCACTTTCGTGCCGCACCTAAAGCCGAACGTAATCATTCCCTCACGCTTTACGGGTAGAAGACAAAAACAGACGCGCCCGGTATGGTGGTTCTTCTGTCGTCCGGCGGCGGCGACGTGGCTCGATCGCCGCCCTAATGATAGGTTTCCTTTGAAGCCCCGCCGGTCCGTGAAATCATTCGACACGTCGTCAACCGCGGCGGGCCGCCTTTGAAGCGAAGAGCACCGTGTAACTCGCGCCCAATCGATAGCCTCACGCGACCGACTTCTCAGAGCGCGCGCACGAGCCGTAACGGTGCACCCAATACCTGACCGGTGATTAAGTTCCCTGCCTTCAGCTCGGTTTGCGGCTTGCGGTGAAGTTTCACGGCGCTCGCCAAAGGCGCCTCATTTCCACTGAAGCTAATTGCGTCGGATCTTTCCTTGAGCGTATATGCGTGTCTGTAAACTCAATTGGTTTTGATCTTCCTTCCCGCGTCCGGTACTCCGAGGGATGATCGGTCATGCAGGGTCTTGATTACAGCAAACGTGCGATAGTGGAACGCGCTTACGTCTTCCATCAGCCCCTGACAAAATTTGCATTTATACAGGCTGTCTCGAGAAAGATGAAGACGGTGCTTTGAACCTAAGTTATGAATATTCCTGGTTATTTGCTCCTCTAATGACAAGCACAGCGAATGGTTATGCCACTGGGAACCGAAAGAAAAAAAACGTAATGTTTTTTTCCCGATTCACGAGTGACGCATGTATTTCGTCACAGTGCACGACGTGCGCTATGCGTGTGCTCTTTGCTCCACAAGTATGCGCCTACTTAACCTATCTCATGCCAGCACCAGGAAGAAAACAATGGAAGTACTGGCGACACGGAGTCACTTTCGTTGTTGCTAGCCGGTCTTGGGTGCCGTCGACGTATCTGATTAGTTCCACGAGATGTTTTACTGCGGACAAGGCCCTGTGCACTGGAGAACAGGCCGTGCTCGACGCTGTAGTTAGCCTCCTCTCTCTCTCAAGCGAGCTTTGTCTTTTCTCCACAGACGCCTAGCGAATCGAGGAATCTTGCGTAACTCTTGGACGTATGCTTTCTGGATCGAACATGATGCATTCATTTTGTCACCTTTCATTATTTTATTCAAAAAAAAAGAAAAAAAAAACCGACAGACTTCAATGGCTGCGGCTTTGAAGTCATTTACGGCGACATCAGTTACTCCACTGACTACAGTGACGCCCCCGACTTTGTAAAAAAAACTCCTGCAATCCTGTGCAAGCGCACCAAACTGCATGCATCGACGATGGCACGACGACGATGATCGCGGCATTACGACCACGGCGTAGATATGCGCCATAAATATAACGATGACAACAAAAGACGAAGAACGACTAGCACAGGTCAAGTTTGATATACGGCAGTAAAGTGAAAATATTATACAGCAAAAAAAAAATAAATAAATAAATAACATAAAAAGAAATAGAAACAAATAAGAAAACAAAGGGGGGGGGGGGGTGCGCACCGGCAGATCTCAGTACGGCAAGTATTGGGGGAACAACCACCACCCACGATAGAAAGCTTAGTTTTCATAAGTTAAGGCCGGCTGGTAACGCTATATGGTGTAGCAGCATTGCTATAAAGGATCGCTTGCTTCAGTATTCCCGCGAATATTGCTCAACTATTCAACTGTTTGCGGTCCGCGCAGGCGCTTGGGCTTTCTATTTGCTCGATTTGTTAAAACAGCTTTGTGTAACGACAGTATAAATGGCCTGCACTTTCGACGAGTGGCGGTTGTCGAAGTGGCTGCTTTCTTTTCTTTTTTTTTTTTTCGCTGCTTAATGTTCAGCTGTAACTGTAATATATAGTGAAAATGTGCTACTGAAGCTGTGCTTCTGCGTTCTTTGCATTATTTTATTTCGTTTTGTATAGTGGCAAAGTGTGCACTGACAGCGTATCATTTAACCGTTCGTGCACTGTTGTAGAGCGTGCCACGTCGATCTATGCTAAGGGTCGGCGCGCAGTGCTCGTTTGAAAATCACTTGCAATTAATTAATTAATTACTTGCAATCAATCACGTTTTTCTGGTAATTTTGCAATTTAACATTTACTTTGTTTACTCGGTAACGCACTGTAATTTAATTACTTTCTTCAGTAGCCGATTACATGTAGCCCATTATATTTTTGACGAAAGAAGTCATAATAGGTGACACAGTTTTGGGCACTTAAATTTGCCGGGAACTACAAAGTCCTCAGGGATGAGAACATGTACATAGGTCACCTCCTTCCCACAATCAGCGTCCTGCAGCTATGCCTCGGTCACCTGAACATGGCAGGCTTGCATATTTGCACACTTCAGTTAAAATTCCGGCCTCTGAGACTCTCATAATGAATTTATGTCCCTTTGTCTCCTGGAAGGGATTTCAGGTGGCCGTCATAGGCGGTGAGAGCTGCTGCTCAGTTCTTCGTCGCTTAGTTCAGTCTATGACTTCTCTGAGATACAGGTTTTTGTGCATTGAACACACATTTATTTTGTTCGATATGTGAGTAAAATAAACGCATATTTGTAATTATAAAACATAAACAGTAATTTTAGGGCTGAAGAATATGCCGATTTATTTTAAATCACATTACAGATTTTTGCACTTTTTCGAGAAAGGTGAGTGTTTACCGGCGTCTGTTGCAATTAGTCGTTTATGTGTAAACGGCGAACGAGTGAAGGGCTCCGGGAGGAGGTTCAGCAGATGTTGGCCGAAAAATTTAAACGGCGCTTCTATGGCTCGATAGCGATGGCCGCATCGGATGCTGTTGCAGGGAAACCTCTGTGAACGATTTTTCAGTTTTTCACTGGCCCTATCGAGAGTGCCTTCCCAAAGCCCCAGCACCAATGAAGCACGTACGGCACTTCATGGAGGACCCAGGACGCGCATGGCGCACAAAGAATGTTCGCAGTGCTGCATTTCAAAGACGCAAAGCGCAGAGTTCATGCTATTGCATCCTGAAATAGCTGCTTGTTCACTACCCTCGCTTAAACCGCGCATGACGGTGCCCAAATTCATTTCATGACAAAAAAAAAAAAGCGTTTCCATGCGCGTTACATCCGCATTCTTGACGACGCAAAACCAAACTGACGAATTTGAAGTTCTCCGCGTGCACAAGTATCGGCGAACGTTTTGGCAGTTTTTTTTTTTTTTAACTGTATGAATTCTCAGCTAATTGCAGCGTTTCGAGCATAGATATTCTTCGGAACAGGGAAAGTTCGACCGTCAGTGTACTTTATATGTGGTCATGACTCTTTCGTCCCAATAAACAGACCACTGATGTCACGCCATGTCGGATAGCAAACAAAACTACGCCGAGCAACCGGTCCAGGGGATGCGTAAAGGCCACGGCTAATCGTGCGTGCTAAGCAGGCGCGCAAGGTCAACGCTGAACTGCACGAGACACGGCTCAGTCTTCCCTCGCATCCAGCTGCGTGTTGTACCCCATGCGACGCACTGCTGCCACGAACACTTCTTGTATCCGTACACAGTAAAGTCGGGTGCACTCTTGCTCGGAAGTGCGACACGGCGCTACGTTTACAAGTGCTGTCTCTTACAGCTGTTCCCTTGGGCACAGATATCGCGAACGCAAAGCTTCCAATAACGTATTGCGCACATAGGCCACGATGGCATAGGCATATATGGTGGGAACCGCTAATATCCGAGAGGTGCTGCGAGGATTTCTGCATTAACCAAGCCACGCCCATTGCCACGCGCTTTTGGCCCCTCCAAACCGCAGAAACTCTCCGCATAGAAGAGGCTCGGGGAGAAAGGAGACGCGATCATAAGACGAAGTCTCTTTCCAACAGTAGAGGGTCACTTGCCGCGACCGGAGTGCTGCTGGAAGGGAGACAGATAAATAAGAAAAAGTAGTCGCGGCATACTCCTGGTCGTCGAGACCGAGCTGTCGTCAAGTGTACCGCGGAGGAGCGCACTGGGCTTGCGGCAGCGTGGAGCTCTTAAAAACGACGCAGGCGAGTGCCGCCGGAGGTGCGAAGCTGTCGTGGGGGGTTTCCGCGGTGGCCATTAATTTGAGCGGCGTCTGCGACCAGAAGGGACCGAGGAGTCATGGCGTCCACCTGCGCAATCCATCAGCGCTGGCCACCTGAAACGGGCACGGACCTCGATGAGTAATCACCGCTGCCGCTGTCATTAGGAACCCCGGCGGCCGCCACGATGGAAGAGCGCTCCTTCCGCTCTCCCGCCGCAGTCGGCCAAGCGTGCCGCCAACTTGGCCGCTGCCGGCCTTCGCCAGTCCGCAACAAGTTAGATCGAATTCTGCTCTTTCTGGGCCCCGGTTGCTGCTGCTTTATTGGCGCTTCCCTGGTTCCGACCAACGCGGCAGGGACGCGGAATCGACCCTGTGACAACAGGGGTGAGGCCCGCGGTCGCTCCGCGCTACCGGGCACCAGCGTTGCAGAAGAATCCCGCTGGCTGCATCCGCGTCACACGTGTCAGGCCACTGGAGACCTCGATTATTGCAGGTAACGGAAACCAATCGCCAGGAAATCCGTGTAGACCAACGGGTGTTCGGTGCACCTTTTGCGTCGCGTTTCTCGGTTTTATATATCACGCAGCCTAGCATTTTGTGTTAATTATTTATTTCTTTTTTTTTTCGTTGTCGTTGGTTACGCGAGAACAGCTTCTGCAACGCGCGAGAGAATCGCTGTTATACTGCGCTTTGAAGCGCCAAGCATGGATGCCTGGTCATCTGCTATTCGCTGAAGTGTTACCCTCGGCACATGTTCCTCTCAGGTTGGAAAATAAGTGGCTGCCTTAATCGAACGAACGCAAAAATTTTTAGCTATACAGATCGACGTACGATGAAAACAAAGCGTGGTTATCGCTGCATGCTTTGTAATGGGGTGTAAGTTTTTTTTTATATTATACTACGGACATGCATACTTTGCATGCTTTGGCATAGAGGAATTGAGCTGTTATTGTAATGCAAGCACTCAAATTGCTACGGCCGTTTTGTCACGACCTAGGCGCCAGCGATGCAATGGAGAAAGGATAATATCCTCGGATCTGATGTTGCAAAAAAAAAAAAAAAGAAGAGAGACAGAGAGAATACGACAAGAACAGGTGCTCAAGGGCAAGCTTTTTTCATCGAACCCCTTTGCGATGAACCATAACCAGCGAACTTTTCCAACACTTTCATTGTATACATACGCTTGTCGATAAGCTATATTCTGGAGCAACTGCGGTTATAAAAATGGTTACTATTAACCCCTCTGACCACAAAAAATCCCAATGTCACACCACATTTTGTAGTTGTTATTGCCAACCGGCATCTTACGAGCCTGAAAAGTGTTTTATTTGATCGAATGGCATGGGTATACATGCAAACAAACAGCAGCATCTCAACGTGCATGGACAAAATGACCATCTCAATCTGGCTCGGTACACGCAGTTACGGAAGCTACCACTCACGTACATAGACAATTCCGTGTGTTGACGCAACCCCTTGAAGACTGACATAAGCGGAAACAGTTCCTCGACACTCTTCTGGCTTACCTTCTTGCGGAGATGAGCCGCACGGCCCGTATTCACAAAACATTTCTTAAGTTACCCACATTGACTCACATTCGGGAGCCAATTATTCAAGACAATATTATGCGGGATAAGGAGACGGTAGATGCGTTGATGGCCAATCGCAAGCAGATGGCGCGTTTCTAAGCGAAGTCTTGCGAATGCGGCCCACGTGCTGTCGGTTTGTTCATTCTGCATTTCTTCAATCGAGCATCAAAATGAAAGTGAATGAAAACAGCAATGCTTTTACAGCATTTTTAACACTGGGATTTGGAAAGTTATTGTGAAATGCTGCCTTTACGTGCGCTACAGCACCCTCCATCGTAAATTCTGGCTCAAAATAAAAACGTGCTTTTATTTGTAGTTATGGTTATTGAAGTTCATTCGCAACTTCAGCGGACGTCGTGACTGTATATAGACCGGCTGAATGTTTCCTGGAACATCGGCCGCACTCAATTTTACGCTCTTTTAACCGGCCGATTGCTCCTAACAATTCACCAGTCAACTTGTTGCTCACGATACCTTCTCCACAGTTGCAGTCGTTCGCCTCCTCTTGATGTCATGTTTTGTGTCCTTCGGGAGACGTAATGGCCCGGGCCTCACATTAGCGTCATGCTTCTGCGCATGAGGTAAGACTAAGGCACGATGTGGCAAGAGAGGAAAGGCCATCATGCAACTTATCATTTTTTTTTTGCACCGAAATTAAGCAGACGCTTGCTGAAATCGGACTTACGATAACAACCCCGTCCTCGCGGCACCCGTCCACCTCTCGGTCAGGGCCGCATCCCATCGACGTTTCTGACGTCGACAACAAAAAAAGACCGCGTCGGGACATGGAGGAAGCCCAAAGCTGCATCCAACGTCTGCTTCACTTTTCCCGCTTGCGCAACCACGCTCGTCGATGGCAGGCGCTGAGTTTGCCTGTTTACTCATGCTTCTTTCTTTCGTTTCCTTTTATCCCGATCGGTATAGGTCCCCGAAATTCCACTTTCTCACACTGTCTCCAGCGGTCAGTGCAGGCGTTCGTCTTGTTTGCTTTTCGGTACGCCTTCCCGCCCGAAGGGAGCTGGGAGTGTGGCCCCTCGAACAGCGACGACGCGCCGGTTTCAGCGGCGCTGCAGTAACCCGTCGAGGCCCTGTCACGCGCCGAGCGCCCAGCCACTTCACGGTCGAAAAAGAAGGACCGAGCGGCCTCGATCGCGTCACCGCGCCGTCGGGACAGGCGCGCGCCAATGTCCGCCGGACGGAAATGGAAAACGGGCTCGTTCGTCATCGGCTGATGGACCCACGGCTCGGACGGGTCCACCTTTCGCCCCGAGTGGCCGAAGTAAGCCACGTTGCTCCGCGTCTGCTGCGCTGCTCTAAATCGTCCGAAAGGGCGAACAAGAGCGGCAAAAATTCTCGCGTATATGCGCATTCCTTTTCTCATTTCGATGCGGCGTGTTCGAGATAGAACGGCTTCTTCCGAAAAAAGAAAAGTACCACTATGTCGCTGCCGCGTCACGTCCCTGGGTTTCCTCTCAGAATGCCCACGGTGCCGCTTTTTGCCTTGCTGGTGTCGCCACTCGCTCCGCGGCGCACAAGCGAGCGCCGCACCACCTTCACAACGATGCGAGAAACTGCGCGCAGCAATCACCGCGCTAGTGTGTGTAGGATGGTGTCTGACGTACGTGTGTTGTGAAAGGAAGATACACTCTCTATGCTCTTTATGCAGTCGGTCTCTCATGAGTCAAAAACAAGTGTAAGACAGAAATAAAAAAAAGGGATTACTGCACGCGAGTACTTGTGTCAATAAGAAAAGCTTTCGTAAAAAACAAGCGGAAGAGGAGCGCGGTACTACTGCTTCACAAAATTCACAATATTGTGATGACTCGACATAACGGCGTTATTATGTTTCTTAGGATACAGTCGACATAAGAATTCGCATTCGTATCCGTACTCGCACGTTTCTAGCGCATGCGCGGATCACGCATTTCTTTACTTATGCAACATTAAAGCCTAAGCTCATGCAACATTGTCTCTACTATAGTACGTGGTAACACGTCGTCAAATCCCCGCCATTTTTCTTGGCCAGCATGAAAAAGCTTCACTAAGTCCTTTCTGTTTTGGCACAAGCTGCAGCTGAGCATACTGCGTTGTTTCTGTGTTTTGGTTTGCGGGAGTGTGGTGCGAGATAAAGTGTTGCCATTTCGACCTCTCCTCGGTGTCATATCAGGCATGGGTGTATATGTGAGCCTTCTGGCAGCAAAGAAACTATTAAACACCTTCTGTGCCTTTGTTCCCGGTAAAACGTGGAGCATGAACTTCTCCGAAGAGCCCGACTGTACTCAAGAGCACTACGCCATGTCAGGACCATGTCAGGGCACGTCGCTGGCGTAGAAAGAAAAGAGGGACTTACTGCAGTACCTCAATTCGACATGTCTCTGCGACCATTTATGGACTTAGCGCGCGCAACTAGGGCTGTTTCTATCTCCAGCCTCTCTGTTTGTCTCTATAAGTCTTTTCCCCCTCTGCAGGGTAACAGACCGAGCGTGCGTCTGGTTAACCTCCCATGCATTTCGTCTCTTCCAGTGGCGTAGCCAGAATTTTCTTTTCTTTTATGCGGGAATAGAGGGGGGTACGCTACTGCTCTCTTCTATCTCTTGTCAGAGCCCAATGCTAGTACTATCTGTTTTTATCAATGCATCATCTACGCGCAGTGGTGTCGCAGTGGCTTTGGCATTGCGCTGCTAAGCCCGAGGGCGCGGGGTCAAATCCCGGCCGCGGCAACCGCATTTCGACGCATAAAAAAGCGCCGTGTAGAGTGCATTGGTTGTACGTCAAAGACCTCCAGGTGGTCAAAATCAATCAAGTGGTTTTGGCACCTAATACCCCAGAATTTAAAAGTATCATTTGTTCGCGAAGTGGCCGTGGCGTTGTGGTTTGAGCCCCTTACTTAAGAACGCATACTATTTGTTCTGGTTCAAAGTATAACTAGTCCGACATATTTTTTTAGGTCATTATGTCGTACCGTGCCTGAACCAAAGCGAAATGAACGAAGAGCGGAATCGGTATTTCTTCTGAGCTCATAACTGCTGTTCACCGCAATATATACAGCAGAAATTCTTTGTTATCGATAAAGACAAAGCACATGTGGACAACTGCAGCGATAAAAAAAAAGTAGAGGCCTAACATACAGGTGCTGTGGAAGCCCTTTATCTGAGTTAGGGAAGTAGCCCAGGACGTATACATACAGTGGCTGGACGGCTTCTGCGAATATCTCCGCTCATACACGATCGCTAATGTGACACTAACTGTCGATTAGCGTTCCTTTAGTCATTCGAATTCATGCTTGAAGCTGTCAGTGATATCCTAAATTTCTTTTCCCATTCATTTTGCGACGCTAATTTCGTATCGCTCATGGTAACACCGATTTCCAAACTCGCGGCAAAATTTCCTGGCGTCCTTGATTTGTGGCTTTCTAGCACGACGACTCATACTGTGGCAAAGTACTCTTAGAAGGTGGCAGCCATATGACAGGGACGCTAAAGAGAAAAATAAGTTGAGCTCCATTAGCAGGTTACCCTGCTAAAATACCGAGAAAATTACGCTTACCATGACTTACCATGAGAGCAAGCTTGATAAGCCAAGTAAATGAAAAACTAAAGACGAGTGGCGACGCCGCTGTGAAGTTCCCGCGTCAGCTGGTCGTGACGTCATGGATTTTGATGGCGCCTGCTCGGGCCCAGTTAGTTTCTTGTCAGTAAAGATTTACAACATTGAATCCCAAAGGCGCCAAAGTCTAAACTTAACATTTTTCGATGACTTTCATGACGCCACAAATGCCCAAACACGAGCATATACTTTGAAGGCGATGACGGGCACACTTGACGTGTCTGCGCTGGAGTTTCAACACAAAATTCAAGAAGGGGGAACATGACCTTCATTTTATTTTCCAATAATCAACCTCTTACCGTGAAATGAATGAAAATGTGCTTTTGAAGAAAAATTATTTATGAGTCTAATTTGATTTAGTATTCCTTTTTAGTAATTTTCCCCCTTCTAAGGATCTTCCAAAAAAACTTACCATAAAGGTTCACACGAATGGACACCACCTACCAAGTAACGAATCAGAATAATAATGACCATGATACAGAATTATGAAATTTTCGAATGCGCCTAGGTTGACTTGGGACGCGCGACTGTAAGTCCTGGCTGAATTTACTTTATTTATTGATTGATGTGTATTAATTTCCCTTTCAATCGCTCTTTTTTTTGCGCCGCTCTGCTCAGGTTTCCTCTTTCTACTCATGAAACTAGAGGAACCTGGCCAATGGCATCCACTTATTCTATTCGACGCACCAGAGCCATGAAGTATGCCAGGCACTTGAACAGGAGAAAGCAAAGCCCGATGCAACTTCGAGAATCATTCCATGTTCTCGTCCATGCACGTGGCAATAATAATTGACTCAGATATTCATGCCCTCACGATCTAACCAGTGGACTGGTTTAAAAATGCATTTCAGGGCCTCTTTCTGAGAGTTGAAATACGAAGGAGACTCGGTTCAAAGCGAGGCACCCCCCGCATTTGCTTTCTTATCGCCGGTAAGAAATCTTATTTCAAGCCCTTCAATTCTCCCAGCCTACGTATTTTTTGTGTTGGCTTGGTTAAAGCTTAATACATTGTTCATGTTCGCACCACCAGTGCCGGATAAGGTGACCATCCGTGAGCGCGCTGCTGAGGCAATGGCGGCGCTACATTGCTCGAATCCTGATACCGACGGAGTTCTACGAAGTCCCCACGCACCCCAGAGGTTGACGATGCAACGCCACGCTTCCCGCTGTGGCGACCAGAGACCGATTCAACGGCGGAGCTGCTGAGAAGACTTGTCCTCGAGCCATCGAGTTTCGACTACCCACATGCAAATAGCCTCGAATAGAGGAGTTAATATATATATATATATATATATATATAGTTCCTCAGCGTGAAGTCGAAACAAAACTGGCATTTCCATTTCACTGAATTTTCGTGTTGAAAGATTCCCCTCTGCATCTCTATTTTTTTCCCGTTGCGGGAACTCGAGAAGATATGGAGGGTGGAGGGGTGCACGAGGGCGAAACGAAAGAAGAAATAGCAGTCCAATGCGGTTCGCATGCATAATGAAACTCCGTTTGTGCTCCGGCAAAGCGTAAGCGTTGCTTCTCCGCTGCCGAGGGGGAGTAACTTAAACAATCTAGAAGCGGTTTCTCCCGTTCGAACTGCTCTCTTCAGGCCGCCTTCCCTTCTGCGCGCATCACCCAGGAGTTTTTCCTGCCTTCGCACAATGACGGCGCCGCCCGGGCAGCTGCGTCAGCCACCCGTTTGGTGTTGGGCGATTGTTCGCCCGAGCCATTTGTCGCCCGCACTGCGCTCCACGACGCGCACTGGCTCGGTAGAAATTCCGTCAGCCTGCCGAACTGGCAACGCTCCTTCTGGCTAGTGGTCTTCCGTCAGAGGACCATTCAGACCTCGCTTGTCGATCTCATGGTTCCTTCCCGTGGTATTCCTGTGCCCATTCAATTACAATTAAACCCAGTATCGCGCTCTTTCACAGTGTAACCGACGGTATTCACTATCGATGAAGAAGAGCATATTGTAAAGCCGTTTAGAACTCTTCAGCCTGCCAGCTAGAATTTTCCTTAACTCTGCAGCAAAAAGGAATTCATGTGAACAGTTTCTTTCTTGGTGCTTTTTTTCTTAGATACCGCGTGGGACTGTATATATTTGCTATATAATATCAACCACCTTAGCTGCCTGCAGAATAAGTAAAAGTAAACGCTGAGCTTGAAGAATATTATAACTCGCAGCCATAAACTAGCAAATCTGTATTTTTCCGCAGTACAGTTATCTTCCCTAAACAGGTTAGATAATATAGAGCGGTGAGCCGAATATACAAGAAAAGATGATTTACACGGATCCCCAAAAATGACGAGCGCAGCCTACTCTATCACACCAAGTGTTCTGCAACCAATGCGATGCAAACGTGACAAATATTCTAACCATCCCTTACTTGGAACTCGAAGGTGAGAACGCCGCGTGCCACCTCTGACTGGTTTAGTTTGGGAGTCTCTCTCTCTCTCTCTTTTGCATTAGCGTTATGTGGACCGCTTTGTACGCAGTATACGGATAAACATGGTAACATGGCTTGTTCGGCGAAGGCACAGGCAGAGCCCCACGTGACTGTATGTGGGGCTATTCTATCCTTCTCTGTCCCGCAGGGCCACTCCTGGCACGCCGAGACAAGCAACGTTCTTGACTTGAGTTCCCGAGTGGCGCATGCATCTGGAATCGGGTTCCCAGCGGGAAGACAGGCCGTGCGGCCTAACCTCCCACGTATCGATGGCCGTAAGAACCACTGGGCCCCGACGGCAGCGCGCAGTGGCTACGACGCGCGCAATAATGAAACGTTAGCGGCAGCGGGCCGTCGTGGAGGGAGAAGTGGCCTGGAAGCCGTCTAGTCATGGTGCCACGGGGGACCCTGGCGCCCTCTGATAGGACCGCTGGTGGCAGGCGCGGGACAACGAGGGCAGCGCGGCAGCCGTGCTCGTCCGGCACCTGATTAAGTTTGCCGGCGGCGCGCTGTCCCGGTGGCTTGAAAGGCGCCTAATTGGTCGCCCGCGCTGCATTCCCGGCCGCCTAACGGCAGGTGCCGATTCCCTTTCGCCGGGCCCGTCACTCGCCGTCAGCGGCGATGCTGAAGCCGACCGCCCATGACGGGCCGTCGGTTGCCGCAACCAACTGAGACGGGACCCGTTCCCTGCGGCACCCCTGCCTTCTTACTTAGCATCGCCGGGCCGCCGGCTCGTTTGGCACGCGGGTCTAAGGCTACGACGACGCGTTTTAGATTTAAGCCACCGAGAATGCATTGCCGTGCCTGTGACGTCGCTTGAGCACCTCTTTCCGTTTTTCTCTGCACTGACAAACGAAACCCCGCTGGGGCTTCGACAGAAATAGTAGTGTCACGCGCCCCGTTCTTCGATCCTGTTTTACCTTTCTTGAAATTGCCGGCGGCTGAAGGTCGTGTTGCAAGGAAAATAATTGTATAATCACATTACATGCGAAATGATGTGCTCAAACGTGCAATGAAGCAGAACGATGGGAAAGATCGGGGGAGAATTAGTAATCGAGTTGCACTGTCGTCGGCAGCTGTTTGTGCACGGCTCCGTGCTCATAGCAAAGCGCCGACCTCTTCAGCGTTATCCCAGTAAATACGTGCTCTATTTAACAGCACAATAACTTATTCGCTCATTTCATTTCAGGGATAAGTATACAGACGTTTCAAATAAATTATGCACTATTCATAAGTAAATGCTTGCTTACTTGCCAAATTCTATCTTGCGTAACTTATTAACAGCGCTCAATTGCAAGGAACACGGTGTAGGCAGGGCGGGCGCTCGTCCTTTTGTTTGTCCTTCGTGTTCCTTGCAATGCTCTCTGTATTTAGCTCTCTTAAAATGATTCATTATTCGCTCACAATTTGTTAGCATCGTCAATTTGCTGAGCTGTGCCTTTTGAGATTTGGTTGCTTAAGATACTATGATGCCGTCACATTACCTCCGTGACCAAGTGCCTCTGTCGAATGTGTTTTCCGTTCACGAAAGCGGTGCCACCGCGCAGTTAATTACGTTCGCGTTCTCTACTTATCTCTTTATAGCCTGGACAAGGCAGCCGTTGACTGTTTTCTGAGAACTTTTGTTAGGTCACTTATTTGACTGGAGACAGCATTTAACAAAAGGGTCACCCCTCTCCCTACAATGTACTGTCGTGAGCATAAGTAACAGACCGTCCAGCAATTTTTTACACCGCCACTGGGAATCACGTGATGGAACTGTTACCACTGATACTAGTTTAGGGCGTACTTCTATGCCTGAAGAATCTTTTCAACTTTAAACAATGACGGCATCTTCGCCGCCGATGCACAATTGTAGGAAAGAACTGAAAGGAGGGGAGATCTGTAACTTTTGCATACAGGGATACGTGCCCGGTGTAACCCGTCCCGCACCTTTCAGAGTTGCCTGCAAGTCGAAGTGTCAAAGGTGTTAAGCAAGATGCAAACGCCGCTACGTCCAGTAGTTGTTTGCTCACCGGCGGCAGCCAATCCTAGGTGGGCGTTATTTCCGTGCTTATTGATTCAAGCGAACGGAGACTCGATGGGAAGCGATTTTTTTTCTTTTTGTCGCCTGGCACGGCTTTCCAATCTTGCGCCACGAATAAACAGTGAAAGAAAGACGCAAGCCAGCATCGAAAGACAACGCACCAAGCGACGTAGCAATATAAAGCGCCAGAGAAGCCCAGGGCCGGCCTGGGCCAAATATATTGCAAGAGTAAGACAGCGGGACAGCCACACAGGACGCAAGAAGGAATAAAAGAAGAGAGCAGCGCGCAGTCACACAAGAAGCCAGGCGCGTATTATAAAGCGCCGAAACGTAAAGAAAACTCGGCTGCCGAGGAATTCGAAATGGCTCCCGCCTGCCTCCTTCAGCGCAGCGCTCGTGAACAAAGAGGCGAGGCCGCACCGTCTTCATCTCAATACCCCTCCTTCGTTGTCCTTTCGCATTTGCAGCGTCGCAGTGAAAGGAAAGGACACGGCGGTGTTTCTTTTTTGTCAAAACGTCCTGGCGGACGGCGGACGGAAAACAAAGGTGCGCGACAAGGGACCCGCGCGCGCCGAGGAAGGCGTCGCCAAGATGAGCCATCACGTGACCCGGTGACCACAGCAAGGGAACGGAGGTCGGAGGGGCGGGGGTGGATAGCTGGCCATGATTACGTGGCGTGTTCCGTGTTGACAGCAAGTTGCTGGCCCCCGGCGAGACACTCGGAAGCAGGAAAAGAGCATAGCACGACGGAAGTCGGATTTCGGCTTCCGCCGCTGGCTCTCGGTTTGCTGCCCTGCTTGGCTGCCGCTCCTTGGTTGCGGCGGTGTGGGTCGTCCTGCGTCGCCTCCAGCGGGCGGTCAGTGCCGGCTCGGACGTAGGCCCCCCGCGTCGTGCCACCGGGAGACGCGCGCCACGACGCAGGCGAATCCGAGCAGGGCAGGCATGAGACGGAAACGGTGCTGCCGGCAATGGGACTCGGATAAAAAAAGAAAACGCGGCTTCCTCTCATTGGGGGTAGGGCGTGACCACTGCGTAACGATGCTTTCCTGCGAAACGCCGCGCCGAACACGCGCGCGCGGACCCCACCCAGCCATTCCTGCTGCCCTCCTTCTCCGATGTTCCAATATAGATACGCGGCAATAAAGAAAACTCGAGCACCGAAGGCTGGAACAGCAAGCACTGGTCGGCGGCGCTGACAACATTGAGTATTTCTTTGGCAGCGGGGGTGACTTAATTCGCGCCGAAGAGCGGACATGAATGGAAGCGAGAGCGCGCTGCTGCGAGCTTTTGAGCACCACGAATCACAACCTTTAACTCGAAAACGGTGGCCCGCCAGAGGTTGCAGAAATTAAGTGGCGCTTGCTTTGCACGGTGTACTGCACCTGTGCATTTTGCAACCTCTGTCAGCTATCCTAATCAATGGCACAACGCCTGTCGTGAGCCGTCCTTGTTCTCTATTGTTAGAGATGTCTGTTTTTGAACCCTACTCCAAGTGTAGTGCTTGTAGGTGGTTATAAACATGCTACGAAGAGGTGATGTGAAGTAAAAATTAGGAATTGCTCCGCTTAAGCACGCAAAAGCTTGCGAGTGACGGAGGCGTCAACAGAAGGAAGGGATTCGATTGTTAGCAGACGTCAGTCATCCATCTCCAGCGCGCGTCCCAGGGTGCAAGAAAGAGCAACGAAGAGGTCAATCTGTCTCTTGCATCTGGTGGATATAGCAGTGATCTGGAAAAAAGTCTAGCTTTCGCAACACACAAGGCCTCCGCAGCTGCCTAGAGCATACAGTTTCGTACGCAAACAGAACTATGAAACACTTCAGCTCATTATGCATGGCAGCCACCGTCACACCCCATCTAGCTGCCATTGGCATTGTAATGCCTGCTGCATTACAATGCGAATGCGCACTGAACACCGCGCAGGGAGAGGCGACAAAGCTATGCTGAAAATGATAAAACATCGACGAAGATGACGTGATCGTTTCGTGCATTGTATCTCAATGACGTTATTTTAAAACGCATTCACCTTTGCTGCGCGAGAAATCTCATAATATTTATTGGTTTGCGGCTGCATGCTCTTGAGTACTTTCACATATTCGTCCGACGTATTTCTCTCTCTACAAAAGTACCAGATCGTAACTAACATAAACGGGTTTCTGCTGACGCAAGCTGTGGTTGAGAATGACAGGGAGTTTCTATCTACAACAGAAAGTAGAAATGTCGTCTTGCAATTAACCAGCATGTTCTACATTCCACAGCAGCAGCGGTAGCAGCAGATATAGTCCCGCCATATTCTGTTGATGGGTTCTTTTGCGTTAATTAGCGCACCCCTCTAGCATGTTTGCATAGCGCCCATTACCGTACTCTTAAGTGGTGCTGTCACGTATGCTGGTCTTTCCTGCGCGCCTACGTTAGGAAATCCATGTCTTGCGTGGTAATCGTGCCAGCAGACGCATTTTACGTGTACTCCCACCAACCATGCCTGATTCGAACCATGCCTGGAACCATGCCTTAAACGAATGTCGCTCACCTCAATTTGCTGCAAAAAAAAAAAAAAAAATTAACGCATTTTTTCTCCAGCAATATATACAAGGAGCAGCTGCAGGAGTACGAAGGATTTAGATTTCTTGCTTAGAAATCGACTTTTTCTGGCATATTTAGCTGCTCCTGTCAGAGCCGCATGTAGTTATACCATTCGACGTTGCATACATTGGCATGTAACATGACCTCACCAGATGTTGCTTCTTTGTATCATTATTATTTGCTATACTTCATTGAGAGCAGAGTCCGGTTAGTACGGCGTCACAGACAGGTGCCTCAAGGCTCACTTGCGCTTCCCCCAGCGCATAGATAACGGACTTTCTTTTCTTTTTTTATCGCCTTCCACGTTTAGTGTTGCCCACAGTGTCGTCTTTCATTGTGTCACACACGGCCAGTGACTGAGCTTGACATTTTTATTCCTGAACAACCGAAGCAGCTCTCAAACTTAAGCCATCTAGAGATGGGTCAAGCCAAAACAAGTCAGCTTGGGAGTGGGAGGGGTGTGTGTGCCTGTGTGTGCGTGTGCCTGTGTGTGTGTTAGTGTGCGTGTCTGTACGTATCCTATGTGTGCGCGCATGCCTGCGTGGTGGTGAGCACTCATGCACTCATGGTCGCTAAAAATGTGACGAAAGAAAAGAAGAAAACACGATAAAGGGAGAGGGGGATGCATAGAGGGTGGCGATATAGACTAAGAGGAGGAGGTTACAACGGTTTGAGCGGGAAGTGAAGGAGGCAAAATGTTCTGACACATTCTGCAAGCTCGCCGAGGCGTCCAAATCCAAAACTGCACCGACTTTCCACCGCTGCCGGAGGCTTCTCTTTTGCTTTCTTTCCTCGTTTCCCATTTTTAGCGCGCATCTGCTCATCCTCCTCCCGTTGGCCGGGTGGCAGAAGACAGCCTACGGTCTCCACCACCACTTTCCTCTCCGGCCCACGCGCAGCACCCATGCGCACATCTATCCGCACTGCCCTTCTCCTTTGCTTTCCCATCTCCTCGCCCCTGCCCACCCCGAGGCGTTTCATTCGTTCATTGTTTGCAGAGAGTCCCGGTCTCTGTCGCCACCCTACTCCCCTTTCTCTCCCATGGATGCTGCAGAATCTGCGCCAGTCGCCTCCGACTGGCTTTGCCAGCTGTCGCGACGGCAGCTCAGCGCGCGCCGCTGTCGAATCCGCCCCCCCCCCCCCCCCCTGGCCCCCACAATTTCCCCCACTCCCTCCATCCTGCGGGCAGCGTCCAAGAAAGCAAGTACGAAAGGAAGATCGAGCAACAGAAAGGAAATAGTGAAACAAACGAGCAAAACTTGACGGAGGCAAAAAGAAGGACAGCGCTCTGCTCCTCGCGATTTCTCCAATCCCAATTCCCCCATTCCCCTACCATCTGCCCTGTATATTCCTTTGTTTTGGACTCACCCGTCTTACTGCTGCAAACGTGATTTGTTCGCGGATTTTCGAAACAGGAAAGAAAAAAAAAAAGACATGTACTTGTCACCTAAAATAACTGCGCGAAATGGAGAGAGAAAAATAGAAAGGACTATCCGCGTCGCATTGTGAACAATTTTATAGTGCACTTGCACGAAATCTCTGTCAGTTATCGAAGCGCAGTTGCTCAGCGCTTATATGCAGCTCGATGCGTTCTTATGCCCGTTTTCGCCGGTGCATAGCTAACTTGACAGGTTGGCACGGGACGACAGGTAAACGCGCGGTGAGTACAAATATTGATCACTATACCGAAGCAGATACGGAAGCAAGAAACAGCTCGGCTAAATGGAAAGTTTGTGCCACTTAAGTGCGTATTCAGGTGTTTAAATTGAGCTGCGCATCGTAAACAATTGAGCATAGTAAACATCGCAAAGATAAGCATACGACCAAATATTGATTTTTGTCGTTGCCTGACGAAACAATGTGTTCTTCATAGCCAGATCTACAGCCAGCCGAGGGCAACCGAATGCGCTGCGCACCACATTTCGCACGCGCAGTGAACTAACCGGGGCGTACATAGGAATTGCCGATGCTGCAGGCTCTATTTTGTCCAACACGGAGAACACGTCCTATTGCTTTTGTTCGCGCATCGATGAAGGACGCGTGTAGAAGAAAATGTATAACTTCTCCCGTCAACTATATAATCTTCTTAAATATATTTACATCGGGTTTCTGAAAACAAAAGGAGCTAGATAGGACAGAACTCTAACAATGAACTGCCCAACGACTACAGCTATATATGTGCTAGCAAACAAGGACGAATATATGGGCCTCTTAAATTTTTTTCTTTCACGGTCGCATCGGGATTTGGGAGGCCGGCGCAAAGAAAGTTGTGATTTCCCATATTATATATAGTGTGGCGTCTCTCATGTCAGTTGTCAAGGCGTGAAAATAAGCGAGCCGCTCCATGCAACTTGTTTTCAAGTCGCAGTTGCAAGCTTAACATTTATTTAGGCTTAGCAACGCTTAATGACAATTTGAACCTAACCTTGTATCGGACGTAAGGTGAGACAAAAAGAAAACTAGTCGGGCCATTCGCTTGTCCTCGGCAAACACTTTAGGTGATCATTTGACGCGAAGCGGGAGGCTTTTGCTTGAATGTGTGGCGCCATGTCGCACAGCATGCCGGTGATGGCACGCAGCGAACGCTCAAAAAGTCCAATGACTGGTGTTCGGGTTCAGCACATGTGCAATGGTGAGACGCTATTTCTTCAGTGGTACACTCAGCTTGAATACCAGTAGTATAACGCTCTCTATTGTCTCATATGATGTAATACGTAGCACTGACAGAGGAATGTGGGACCCTTATGACTGCGACGTCATCAGGCCTGCGCTGCCGAGGTGTACGTATAGCTCTGCCTGACTCCGCTATGTCAATTGATAGGAATAAAGTTCATTCTTCGGGACACGCAAAGTCGGTGCCGCGTAAACTAAGGCCGGAAATTGTCTTCGACATCGCACTTGCAACAACGTATTGTATCTCGCAGTACCTTCACATCTGTCATAAGCTTCACGGATCCGCGAGTACATTACTCGACAGCATTTTTTCTAACCGCACTTGCGCGCGAAACATGTCGCTTACCTTTGTCTTACCAGCCAGTGACCAACCAAGTCAACGTGGCCCCTAGTCTAGGCCGTAATTCGCAACGACAACTGTTCACAAAAAGCTTACTTGTCGTGCCTCAGAGTGGTATCACCAAAACAGCTGCCGCATCTTTGGGTTTTAACGCAGATTTCAAGCATTTCTTGTCTCATGGCGACGCAAAAAGTTTTTAGAGGGTGCCCAGCCAATCATCAGCAGTCCATCAGATGTCATTAGCGTTATCATGCCTATTATAGCTCCCTGTTTTCCCGTCTTCGTGCCTATATGCTGCTTGTGTATAGACGCAGAAGATCCCTAATTAAGCGCCATGAATTTGACTTAGTTGCAACATTCAGAACCGTCGCGTAGCTCTAATATCGATGAACGGAATGCGTCTGATAATTTTAATTGTTTGTTTTCAGTGGCAGCGGGAAAGAGAACGTACTGATTAGCTGTCCACCTTTTAACCTTTGCAAATGAAAGTTGTGAATTCTTCAGCTGTTTTCAAGTGCGAAGATAAGCGATCTCGCTCAGCCTTTCCGACGAGAATCATTGCGGGAACGAGGTGACAACGTTGTCTCTGAGCTGCAAGACAGCGTGAAAATATCTATATGAAGGTTGAGGGGTGCAGAAGAGATGACCTTTAGAGACAGGCGGGTCATCCGAACGCATTAACAAGAAAAAAATATACAATAAAAAGAACAAGAAATTCGGTTCAGACCCATGACACGGTCATCCAGAAAGTCTCTGTCTCAGGTACGTTCGTTACCGGCCTAACGCTTGGTCGCGATCGTCTTCAGCAGCGTGGAAGCGAACTTCCCAGACCCTGCCGGAATCTGCTCGGGCGTGCCTAACATCTGAACGCTCTAATCATTACAGCTTGCCAGACTTGGAGATGCTTGTTTTGTCATAGCTATTTTTAATGCAAAGGGGGGGGGGGGGGGGGTGCTTTTGAGCACGATGGAGAGGTGAAGCGAGAACGGTGACTTCTCGGCCACTGAATGTTGTGTTTCTTTTAGACGCCTTGGCATTCTCCTGAGAAGGAAGACACGCACGCGGGGTTGGTGCTCGGCGTGAAGGTGGTGGACGCACCTGCCTGGCTGCAAGGCGCAGAGGATGGGACAAAGGACGCAGAGGGCGACACGGTATGTGCCTCGGCAACAGAAGTGGCCAGGAAGCTAAAAAAGAAGAGTGGTCAAAGAAAGCTCCCGGTGGGAAATAGTGCTGAAGCACGGAGGAAGGGAACTGCTTGCTTGCCTCCCAGTTTTCTGTCCAGTTAGCGAGCACGCCGGAGCCTGGCCCTAATGAGGAGCTTCCGGCGTAGTGTCCCCACATTCTTCTTTTTTTTTTCAGGTTTTAACCTGAAGTCCTCGGATCATTCGTTCGTGTATAGTGACACGCTGCTTTTATCGCGTTCTTTCTGCGCGTGCGACCTGAGGCGTGTAACGAGCTTCTTTCGATTTCCAGTTTTGTTGATAAAATCTTTGTCCGTTGACTTTGTACTTGTTCTTCACCATGAGACCCTAGACGAGAAAGACTACGGGCTAGCGGTGGACCTGCTCCGCTGGACAAGGCGACAGCATCCCCGTGGGTGGTCTTCGCAGGTGGACCTCCGTCTGCCACGTGGCTCTCTTCCTGCACCGGTCCGCATCCTCACAAATACGCTCGACTTTTGATAACGAGCGGCGGAGGAAGCCCACCGGCGTTACTTCTCGAAGAAACAGCGCAAGCACCACGATAGAGGGAGAGAGAAGTGATAAGAGAAAGGCAGAGCCAACGGCTGTGACCGGTTGGCTATCCTGCGCTGGGGAAGGGCCTGAAAATCGCGTACACTCATAGCGCCAGTACTCTTTGTTTTTACATCGTTTTGCTCAGAATAGGTGCGCAAGTTCAGAGGCGAACAAAAGAAAGCAGCGGAGTTACGATCAAGCAATGCTTTAACAGGACTAGACTTTCGAAGGGTGCAAGTACGGAAAGTAATCTGCAAACAGATGTAAATATTCATTGGCTGTACATATAGACACTATAGGTAAAGCTTTACCGCGTTCTCGCAGGTAGGGACGTACTCTCACGTCGGAAAACAACGCGACCGGATGTAGCAAACTGCGCGTCACCGTATACGTGTGCACAGTACGACGTGGCATCGATGGAGTTACCCCCCCCCCCCAAAAAAAAAAAAGAAAAAAAAGAAAAAAAAAACGTGCATTAGGCTTAACACAAACCACGTCGGCTGCTCTTTTGTGTGGATACGTGAACTAATTTGTGCTCTGAGGCTTAATTCACAAAAAAAGAGATCTTACCGTAGAATTGTCTGCACAAAAAAATTCAATCCAATATTGATGCTGAACATATTATTAGCGATAGTGGCCAGCCAATGGGAAAGAGAAATTATGAACAAAAAAATCCCTGTGAATTGGGCCCCTTTTTCACATAAAATATTCACTTCTCTCGTTCTGCGCCGCTTGTACATGTTCGTTACTTGCAGATGCCTAATATTTGTCGCCTGTATATAACGGCGGAGCCGGGCGTGAGCGTGACTGTGCTGTCTCGAACATTCACCAGAGCAGCGCGAAGCAGGTCAAATGTCGTTATCCGAACCCGCTTCGCGCAATCGCTGATCCAAAAACTTTGGATTACTCAAAGTTGTGGCTGCCCGAGTCCCCCCTGTATAAGCATAAACTTCTTTCGCTAGTCCGCTTGCACATGGTAAGCGAGGGCTCCTATCGAGCACGGCATATAAATATATGAATGCGGCGTGGAGGCATGCGTCTATTCCCAACTTGGTTCTTGCAAAGAGTGCGGCGGCCGGAGATCGACCCGGGGACCGCAGACGATCCCCTTCAATTCGGTGGCAGGCGAAGGTGCCCATCCGGGCGCATATGCAGGTGCGCCAATCGAACGCGCCGAGAGGCCTGCCTGGCATCGCGCTTTTGAAGGATGAGCAAGCGAGAGCAGCGTCCGGAATCTCCGATAAGGGGACGCGTCGATGTGCACCGAGGGCGGCCCGGCCCGACCGCTAATTTCCGCCCGTCTTGTCGCCTTCTCCCGCCCCACTGAAAAGCTGCAACCTCGAGATAGCTTCGATTTTTGGCTGCCGGGCGCGACGGTGGTCGGGAGTGCGCACCGCCTCTGCCGCCGCGTTGGCAGCGGTGCCAAACTGTCAGTGCCGCATCGTCCCCCTCGATCAGCAATGGAGGTTCTCTCCTGCGCGTCCAGGCGGCGGTCCTAACCGGGAAACATCGCGGGATTCGTGGGCGCATTCCGAGCGCTCGTGTCTGACGCTCAGCGACCCCCACTGGACTTAATTCGCCAGAATAGCAAGCGTGACAATGAAAGGGGATTTTAACGCGTTTCTGGTTCCACTGCCTGACACACTGTTCTCAAGTTCCGATGAAGTGGATACTATAGAGCGAGGTTTCGGTGGGACGCGTGAGGAAGGTTCGTACTGGAGTATCGTCATTTCCTGGCTCTCAGGTATCGCACCATTGTTGCTTGTTGCACTGTGCTGCCGCCCGCAACACTTAGCGACTGTTATTCAAAGTTACTTGAGGAGGAAGAAACCTATACACAGGCGGACAAGATTCTGCACGAGCAATCGTGCACTGGGTGAAGGAATAGAAAAATAAAACAAAAGTAAGCGGGAATGTAACACAACACTTATTTCAAAACTCGGGATCACTTTAGCTACGTGGAAGCTATAACATAACCTAACCTTAGAGCTCTCAAAACTGACGCATGAAGGACTTTCAGCCCGGCACACGTGGTCAAAACTTACATGACACCAAAACAAACCTGTTTAACGAGGAACGAAAACGTAGGATATGAAAAATATTCGGTTACTGCAAGATATTTTTATTTCGAATACCGGGTCTCCTCACTTCGGCAACCGCCGTCGTATGCCTGTGACTGCCGCCCGATCCGCTGTACTTAAATAGAGTGGCGCCGCACTTCCCATTGGAGTGAGTTCGCGCTGAGCAGTGGAACCCGCAGGATCGAGACATGTCTCCGCTTATATATACGATGCGTAGATAGCTTCTAGATACATGCTGCTATGACGGACGGCCGCGACGGTGGGCGACAGGACAAGCGTGCGGTCCTCTTTTCCCAACGTCATGCACCATTGCTCTCCTGGCGTAGAGTGGAACCGGCGATGAAGGAGACCGACGCAAGAGAGGGCTCGGCGAGAAGCGAAACGACTGTGTGGCAGCCTCCTCTTGCAATATAAGACAGATTCCCGAGCGCTCTGCACCTGCGCTCTACCAAGGTGTGAAAGATGCTGAGCGTCGCATTGTAGCGCTATGTTTCAGTTCCCCGAGTCTTTTTCATTACAATGTAGTATGAACGCTATCAGTTGTCCACGTCACCAGGTATATGCATACCCACCCACCGCTATAGCCCAGCTGATATGGCGCTGCGCTGCCATGAGCTGGAGGTCGCGGGTTCCAACCCGGCCGCATTCCTATGGGGTCGGACTGCAAGACTGCTCGTGTATCGTGCATTGGGTATGCGTTAAACAGCCCAGGTGGTCAAAATTAATCCGGAGCACCCCGCACTACGGCGTGCTTCATAATCATAGCGCGGTTTTGGCACGTAAAACCCCAGAATTGAATTTATTTCTTTTTTTTTTTAGGGTTTACATACCCGCAAAATAAAGGTGTTATCGCATTGTCGGAACAGGCATTTGTTGCCTCTTCCCCAGCTTCTAGTGCCCATCGCAACTCTTTTCAATTTCCCTCGACTTTCTGAGCCGGAAAGCGCTCGCACAATGCCAGGGCGCGCGCGATGAATTCGCCGCGGACGCAGTCATTCGACGGTCGTTCCTTTCCGGCCGCCAACGTTCGACTGCGGAGGCGCGCTCCTTTCGTGCGGGGCCTATAGTCGTCCACTTCTGTTCCTGCGATAGCTCCTTCGTGTTTTCCCTCGTGCTGATTATTCACCGCGCCAAATCCCGTTAAGCGCGCCGGCCGCTCGCCGCGCACGTTACACCGCACCGGCATCGTCGAGCGCCGGCGGCTTTTCTTCGCCCGACAGCGCGCTTCCTTCCCCCGTCGCCGGCTCCCCCCCGGGAATTGTGGATCAAGTTGGCGGCTGCTGCCTTAAGGCTTTGGGACGCACAAAGCGCCCGGAATATGGCGACGCGCCGTTTACGCCAGACGAAAGCTCAGAAATCCTCGCTAATCCCCTGGAGGTACATCTTGTCGTCGCTGCCGCCTGTTTGCCCAAGCGCTTTTCTGGCCGCCATCGTCGGCTCGCAGCCGCCGCGCTTGCTACGCGGTTCTTGTTTCGCTCCCTGCTCGGCGCGTATACGCCTGCTGCAGTGCCACTCGTGCAGCTAAGAATAATGATGTCACGCACTGCTACTATACGCGCTAACTATACACGCGTGATCGAGAGAAACTTTTGGACACTTGCTGTGCCAGCCCTGCGACAACGGCTTGTCAGCGTGCAGCCGTATAATGAGCAGCAGCGCGCTCCTCCGCTGTGCCACGTTTTCCGCGACTTTTTTTTTTTTTTCCCCTTCTTGTTCCTTCCGCGTGCTCACACTTTATAATGGTACGTCTGCAGTTGCTCACAGCACACTCGATGACGGCGATCACTTCTCACCTTTACTTCAGTTTCTTGCTCTGGTAATAAAAAGTAATTTCCTTTGAACGTGACATGCTCCTCGCTCGATGTCAACTTCTGTGCCACATCACTTCTACACTCTTAATGTGCGTACAGTTCCAGCCAGGAAGAGGAACTTTCGTGCAAAAAAGTGCATTGTACTTAAGAGTAACGCGAGTTCCGGAGAAAATACGCGTAATATGTGGAACAAAGACTCAGCGAAATCAGTAACGTAATATCTAGAGCAGAGTCCCATATATATATATATATATATATATATATATATATATATATATATATATATATATGAGGTGACTACGCTAAAGATCTTAATAGATTTGGCCGTAAACTGCAGTTGGCGTTTAACGTCAACGGTAGATATAAAGGAGCTGTTACCTTAATTTGTTAAAATCGTCGCAAGCATAGTCACGACGAGCCGGACGGAAAATCTCATCCGACTGAAATTATAAAAGAACTCTTAATTTCGCTGGTCAGACCAGGTCGCCTCAAAACGAGGGCCCACAATGGGATGCCGCGATGTTTGGTACGCACTAAGGTATTCAACAGTCTTTTAGTTCAGTTTTTCTCCTGTGGTATTTCTTCCCCACATAGAGCTGCCATTGTAAACTGAAACTCATTGTTTCGCAGCAAAAATGACCTTGCGAAATTACATGCGATGGGCCAACTTCTTTCTCTGTAGGCTACCTTCGTGGGTGCATGTTGCAGTTCACTTCAGTTATGTCAAATGAAAGTGACCAGTGCCGGGGCCCAGGAATATTTCACTATATATATATATATATATATATATATATATATATATATATATATATATAAATCGTAGCAGGCCTTACTGCTCATTCACTTTAGCGCCAGAAAGTTATAGCACAAGTAGAATTAAACAAGTACTTTTATTGAACTGGTGCATGTTAAATTACAGAACTATGGCAGTATTCACGAAACTTCTCGGGCCAGATTCGCAAAGCTTTTCTTTTGCAAGTTCGCTTTGCCATTGGCTGGCCGGCTTCGCTAATGATATGTCTGGCATCCGGATTGGCTAAAACTATTTTGTACGAAAAATTCTAGCGTAAGAAGTTTTTGTGAATTCGGGCCCTCGTTCGTAAGTGCCTTCTTGCTATTGGCTGGCCGCATTCACTATCATATGGCCAGCACCAGGATTTGACTGGAATCTTCTCTTGCGAAAATTTCTAGCGCAAGAGTTTGATTGGGAATACTGGCCCTGTAACAGTGAATCAGGGTCCGAATTCACATAAACTTCTTACGCTAGAACTTTGCGTAAGAAAAAATTTTATCCAATCCGGGTGCCAGACATACCATTACTGAAGGGAGCCACCCAATGGCAATGCGAACTTACGATAGAAAGGCTTCGTGAATCTGGCCCCAGAAAAATAAAAAAACTATCGCCAAACTCCCACGACTTTTTGATTCTCCTAATTCAATTACTTCGAGCAGCAGTTTCAAGCTCCCTGCTCCTGGACGTTTGGAGAATCTCACAAGACATTGAGAGCAACTAACCGGAACTCCTGGAACACATTAAAGCAACTCCACTGTCACCAGGGCCCGTATTCGCAAAAAAGCTATTACGCTGGAATTGTTCGTAAGAGAACATTTCCGCTGATCCCGATGCAGGACATATTATTATCGAAGGCAGTCAGTCAATGGCAAAGGGCACTTATTAACGAAACGTTCGGTCAATTCGGCCGCAGACTAGTTGCAAACTCGCGAACAACGCGAATGCCAAGAGGCTCCACATCATTCTGAAGAACCATGCAGCTCGTATGCAGCGACAGACGCCCGTAGCGCCATCCATTTGCAAGCAGGACATGCGAGACACGGCCAGTAAGCTCTCTATTTTTCTTTCATTTCTTGGGGAACAAGGCCTGAACGTCAGCCCCTTTTACAACAACACTTTGGTGGGCGTTCTGTTTTTCTATTCCTAATCTGAATTTGAAGCAGATGTTTGGAGCGTTTGTTTTGGAGCGGTTGTTTTGGAGCGAAAATTCTCCATTGCACCTGTAGTCGGAATAACTGCTTCGCTGTAAAACGCAGCCTGTGGCTTCTCACCACGCACAACCGAGCCGCGCACGACTGCAAGTTTCGGCGTTCTTAATTATGCCAGGAACATCGCGCAAGGCGAGATACGTTCTTCTAGTTCCCTTTATAAGCGCGCATATAAAGGATCAAGACAACTTTGCGTTTCCCTAGCGAATATGTTTCACAAGGAACGAACACAAGAAATTAAGATAAGTCGGCTAAAATAGATGTCGTCGCTGTAGAAACGTTGTAAGGAGCTGGCATTTAAAAAAGAAAAGAGAGAGAGAGAGAGAGAGAGAGCAAGAACAGGAGAGGCGCCGCTACAGGGCTACTTCCAACATATCACGGCGCAGAAATTACTATGCAAATTTCCAGTCATGCTCAGGCTTTTCCCTCGTAAATTTCTCGTTTGTATTTTCTAATTTTATTATTACATTTTGCTCCTTTTTAGCGGACTGCGCACGCTTGTGCGGTATGTTATAGCGCCGCACCACTTATTTATATCCTTGTTCTTGCAACCTGTGTAATATGTGTACATACAGCGCGAGAAGCTAGATATTCCGGCAGAATTCGAGATCCACCGGAGTTTCGTATGGGCCCGTCTACGCACGAGCCTCGCGGCTATCGGGCGGTGCGGTTCACTTACGGTGTTGAAAATCTTTCTTTCTTTCTTTCTTTCTTTCTTTCTTTCTTTCTTTCTTTCTTTCTTTCTTTCTTTCTTTCTTTCTTTCATTGAAGCACTTCTTTTTTTCTTTTTCTCTCTCGTTTGACCGTGATACCGCGGAAGCAGACAAATATATTCTTAGCCCATACTCACTAACCTTCTTGCACGTAATAGCCGTCCATGATTGGTCCTCGTCGCGACGATTTTCTTGTTATCACGGCGAAACTACTTCGCAAATTGCGCTAGCGACAGACCATCTCAAAGGCGGTCGTCTCATTAAAACACCGATCGCTATCACTAGTGGCGGGAGCCCGACTGAGGGTCAAGGGAGAAAAGCTCCAATGTTAGAGAAGTCTTGTTGAAAACCAATTTAGGATTCTTGGTCTGTATTCACATAAACATTCCTACGCTGTTCGTAAGGCCAGCAGGCAGCCAATCGTAATGCTGGACATATCATTAACGAAATCGGCCAGTCAATGGAAAATAGCATTTACGAACGGAAAGGATTGCGCATTCGGCATCTTATTTTCAGGGCTTCCCTTACGTAGGCGCGTTTCCTCGTCGGCCGTCGTTTAAGCACCCGCCATACCTACGGTAACGATCGGCTAGGTAACGAGACGATCGTCGCTGTGGTGGCCAATCGCGGGCGGCACTTATACCTGAGAGTTTTCTCAAAACTCCCGATAGCGATCACCGTCCTAACACGGAGAGCACTCACGTAAGAGAAGTTTTGTGAATATATATACGGGCCAGGTTTCTCTCTGTTCTAGCTAGAACACCATGCCGCACACGCTGGCGGTGATCCGATATTTGTATATGTATATGTACGAACGAGAGGAAGCGCTGCAGAATGGCCACAGGGAACGTTACGAAGAACGACGCAACGTTCGTCAGAAACACATTACGTAGTGCTCATTATTTGAAACACCGCCCATATAACAGAAACGCAGCGATGATAGGACCCGGTGACTTCGCTGTTTCATAGGCTGGCGCACAGTTCCGCGGCAGCGCAAGTAACCACGACGCGTTGCATTTGCCGCAGACAAACGCACTAAGAAGGCCACGTTTTCTTTTTAGGATTATCCCGCATGCCTTTGTCTGTCCTTCTTCGTTTTATTTAGAATAATCTCGCCATTCTAACTCACGCATGGGTATTCGTGTATTTCTTTTTTTTTTTTTTTTTTTCACCGACAGGTATTCATTTTGTAACCAGCGCGGTTGCAATCACGAGGCTGTGGCGCTATCTTTCGTTACATGCACGGTACAGAACGACCTTATATTTGCAGTGTCAGTGACGGAAACCGTGCGGTCAAAAGGACGGCTTCCAAAACGCCGGCGCGGGTGGGCGTGTGACCAAGCTGACCTATGGACTTTTTAATATCACGTTCCTCTTAGAAAATTCAATTTTAAGCGCTTCTCTCCCTCTGAACGCGGTAACTTTGCAAGAAGTTAACGATTTGCGTTATAGCCGCATCATTTGAGGATAGAATCAGAGTCAAAGAAAAAGTTCGAAGTGAAAATTGACATAACGGTTCTTCTCAAGTCCGACCAGATGCTCTAAGAAGGGCTTCATTTTGTTTCTCTCTCTCATTCAGCATTTCTTAAAAAAAAAGGGGGGGGGGGGAGCCGAGTACGTGAGTAAAGAGAGTCGAGTAAGCTTTGTAACGTTTCGCTGCTATTCTGTGGAAAGTCAGTTTTCTTTCTTTAATGTCGAAGTCACCGCCGGCGTCCTTTGTACCTTTCTCTTTCTGATTGCTTTTTATCCGATAGCAGAAGCATGACATGAGTTCATTGCGATGGCTGGCGAAAAAGAGAGTTACCTGACGCCAGTGGTCCAGTGGTCGGAGTAGTGGTGTCCTTGACAGTGTAGCTTCAGGCGGGGTTAGCCTGGCAGTTTGGGCCTGCAGTTGATCTGCTAGAGCGCCTCTTTGTACATGTCCTAGCTATATCTCAATAACAAAGAAATAATAATAAGACAAACAATCGCAGGACACCTAAGCACTTATTTTGAGTTGTGAATGCGAAAGCATTAATGTCCAATTGAACGCCGCTGAGCGGTCCTTTGAGTTTTGCGCAGCGAGTAAAGTGCAGTACCGTAGCGGTACGTGCTGCCCGAGCCAGCAAGCAGCAGCCAGCCTGCGGTGCCAACGACGCATGTCAGCGACGTCCTGCGCGACGAGAGACCGAGGAAGCAGCAGCCAGCCACCAAGAACGGCGGGCGAGCGCAGCAACTAAGCTGAGTGGGGGTGAGGGAGAGAAATACGGAACGTGCACCGGCTTCCGAGAGCGAGGGTGACGTGTCGTCGCGGTGATGCCCTCCCCCATCACGCAACACCTGGCGCGCTATCGCCGGCAGCCGGTGTCCCGTTTCACACTCTCTTCTCCGCCGAGGCACGCTCGTGGCGTGGCGTCGCAGCCAATGGGAATTTAGGTCTCGCTTCTCTGCTACAGAATATAGGCGCCGGCTTTTTCGCTCAGTGGGCCATTTGACGCTCTCGCATGAAAAAGAAAGGACACTTCAATCCGCAGAAAACAACCCGGGTGACAAAGTTATGGATGAATGGATGCAAAGCTTTAATGAAAGTCCTGAAGTACGCGACAAAGATATGCTTTCTTTATTTATTTCGTGAACTATTAGCTTTGACATGTGGCTCGTAGCACACTTTGGCGAGCTTCCTAATATTCTAATTTTGCACTGGCTTAAGTTAAAGTCGCGTCACGTACCGCCAAGAAGGTACATATATAGTTTATTTTACCGCGTAAAGCGAGAAAGAACCTAAGCCGGAGGCAAATGACCAGTGGCCTGGTACGAGAACAAAAAGAATAAGGGCGATAACCATCGGTCAAGCCCCGGACAGGCGAAGCAGTTCAGTTTCATCTATCGACAAAAAAAAAAAAAAGAAAGAAATTATATAAACAAAGCTGTAGGAGAAGCTTTGAGACTCACACGAGAAAAAAAAAAAAACTGAGGCACTGTGGTCATAAGAGAGACAGAGCGAAAAAAAAAAAAAGCAAAAGAAGACGAAGGCGCAAACGTGCGTTTCCGTGACACGAGAAAAGGACACAACCTTCTTTTTAAATTAAGGACGGCTCGAACCAAGAAAAAAAAAAGTATTCAGACGCCAGTTGCAAGAGCCCTTGGAGTCCCATTTACAGACGCAATCTCTTTTCAGGGCGACGCCTCCTGGGTGCTATACGTGTTTCTTTCCCGGCTTGAACTGCATGCGACCGCCGCCTTTAGGAGTAACAATTGTCGAGCGAACATTGTTTCCAGAGGCCAAGAAAGAAAGACGGAAAAGTAAGGCA
This sequence comes from Dermacentor silvarum, assembly GCF_013339745.2. NCBI lineage: Eukaryota > Metazoa > Arthropoda > Arachnida > Ixodida > Ixodidae > Dermacentor > Dermacentor silvarum. The sequence continues at coordinate 174,794,607 of NC_051154.1, forward strand.
TCGACGAAGACGTAACAAGTGGCCGCGAGAAAGGGCGGGGCACGCAAAGGACTCCCGAGTGATACCGAAGAGGTCGCCTGTGTTCTTTACGAAGCTCGCAGCGCAGTACGAGAGCTTAGCTGGCATTTTCTCGGTGCGTGCGCAACGAGCAGACGCGCTGAGGAGGCACGCTTCGGCCGGGTTCCTGCCATGCGCGTATTAAAGGAAGCACGTGAAGAAAAAAAATTATAAATAAAGCGGCGGACGAAAAAAAAAAGGGGGGGGGAGGGGGGGGGAGCGAAACGCTCTAACCAACAGCGAACGAAAGAGTTGCCGAAGTGAACTTTTCCTCCCCATTTGATTCGCGCCCGCTTTCTCGAAGTTTATTCTGTATCTCTCTTCCCCTTGACGGCAACATCCCCCTCACGGGCGGGCGCCTCGCGCGCGTGGCTCGAGCCACTGGCGGCACGTTAGCGAGGCGAGCAAGCAGCAGCCCCATTAGCGACCAGGGATTGCGAAGTATTGCAACGCGCCTCGTGTGTGAACTGGCATGCCCCCCCCTCCTCTTTCCAGCACAGGCGATTCTCGCGGCTGAATATTGGGGACCCCCACGTTGACACGGAGCGCAGCTTCGTTAGAAGGCGGTGGTACTGCTCCCATTTCGCGTGTGCATTGACAATTTCAAAGCCGACTCGTTCTCTCCTCTTTCTTCCTGGCAGAGATGGCGACGATAATGATCTCCACGAGCTTTGCTCGATTCCTCAGATCTGGTAGCTCTGCGCGGCAGGCGCGTGCTGTCAGTTCCAAGCTTCGAGGCCGTAATCGCGAAACCACCGCCGCGAATGATTTGCTCAGCCATGACTTTGTGTCCTTCCTTTTCTTTTTTTTTTCTGTTCCTGCGTGCTTTCTTCTCTATTTTATGTGCCACAACTGCTGAGCACAAGGTCAATCAATCAGTCAGCCAGAAAGTCATGAGTTGGCATCTATTATAACTAGTTGCGAGTGGGGTGGCACGCGTCGGGAATATAAATCAGCAGAGAGGATTTGGCTTTTTTTCGTTGATTTTTTTTCTAACGAAACAAATTTTACTCACGGTGTCACCGTGTCACCTCAAGTAATCGAATCTCGGTCCGTATCAACTGCCCAGGCCCACTCGCTTATCTAACCATCCGGCGCTCATAGAAGCCACGCATCGCCCATTTATTCTCGCAGTACGTCCCGCTTCTCCCGTGGTCGGAAACGGCCACGGGAGAAACAACGGAAACGTTAGCAGTGACTGTACGGCTCAATGATTTAGAGAACTATATATATATATATATATATATATATATATATATATATATATATATATACAGCTTCTGGTAGTCACCGCAGAAACAGTCGCTGCTTGCTCGGAAGTATACGCGAGTGACCTTGGGTTTGCCTGCGTCACTAAAAAGAAAATGAAGAGAGAGATAGAAAAGACTCTCGGTAAGTGGTTTAACGGCGCGCGCAGGCGCCGGTCAACAAAAGAGCTTCGGCCTCAGTTAGCGTCGTTCGGCTAGCGCGCCTCTGGCGGGAGCTGTACAAGACTTGGCGATTAGGACCACCCATGGTGGGCTCGTTCGTTCGCAAAGTTCGCCGCAGCGCTGCGCAATGATTGCGGCTTCCCTGCAATGGCCTTCCTTCCTATCCGCAATGGGCACGCGCGGGTGTAAAGCGCCGCGGCTCTCGGTGAAAGTCACGTATTTGTTTTGGAGCCGGCCGACTGGCGCTCCATGCGTATTATGCACAGGAGTGCGACGTTCAAGCGTAATGGCGCCTCGGCTTTAAGTGGACGGGAATATACAGCATGGTTGCCCAAGAGACGTCAGGCGACGGCCGAGTGTTCTCGAAATTAACACTGGGAAGTCAATCTGCAATGGCTCACTCGACGAGAAAGTCGTTGCTGGGATAACCCGCTGAGCGCATTCACAAGTGCCTGAGTTGCATTGACTTTTATGGTTTAGCGCGGCGAAAGAAGCTTACCCTAACGTGTCGAGAGTCATCGGCCACCCTGTCACTCACTTGTCAGAAAAAGTGCGGTGGAGGAAGTTTCGGTAAAGAAGGTAGCAGAAATTGAGACACGCGTAGAATAAGAGAATTACCGAGACTTCGCGCAAGTTTTCTAGCAGCTAGTGCTTACTACACGTCGCTGGTAAACGCGTGCTTTCGCGAAGGGTCTAGACAAGTTAACAGCCAAAGATGCCGTACTGGCGATACTATAGCTGCATCTAATTTTCGCGGGCAAGCCGTTGCATTGCGTCGCCTATGGTGGATGATCTATCGGTGTACATTATGAAAGTCACTGAGAAAAGAGGGGGTGGGCGATAACTTGTGACATCGCTGTAAATCGTTGTGGGCATCAGGCGGCGACGCCAGAATACTTAACCGCAATGCTTTAGTTTCAACTTCTATTGAAAACACACACACACAAACGGGTGCGCGCGCGCACTTTTTGTTTGGTTTATTCTTTTCTATTTTCTTTGTTTTTCACCTTTGTTCTGAAGGGCATCTCATCGGTCGCCGCGCACAACACTCTTGGCTGGCTGTGAGGACCGTTACTTTAGCCTTGATTGCTTGGCGTTCCACGAACGGTCAAGTATTAGTTAAAGGTGGCTGCAGCATTCTCTCAGAAATGTCTCCGTGTTCATTCTCTACACACATCTGCACTGGAAGCCCCTTATCTAGCTGCAACCTAAAACTGTATTCTTAAGAGCGTTCTATGGCATTCTGATACCTCATTCGTTGCGGTCAATTCTTTTCATCAGGGAGTTAACCGAGCTCTCTGCAGTGGTCAGAGTCAGTTAGAGACAGGGAGCGCCTTCACTTAACCCAGTAAAGGCTTTCTTTCGCACGTTTCAGCTTTCCATGTAATGCTTAATGGTGTATTGAAGGGGGTCTTGATAGTCGTAATGCGGACATGCATTCTTATGAGGGATAGAGACCAGAGGCGGTGAAAGTGCTAATGAGAGAAGGCGCTGGAACAATCTCTCATACCTGTTGCAGGCATTTGATCGCCGACCCCCAGTGACGATCTCTTTCATCACGAGCTGCGCGCTGTCGTGCGAGGAAGAAGTCACAGCGGCGCGGAGAAGTGAGCAAGAAGAAGGCAGCGTGCCACATCGTGACCTTCGCGGGCGAGTCATAGCGCCAATAGCGGCCACGCGTCTTCTGCTACCAACGGCACCACCCACACTAATGAGGACGGTTTCATCTCGCGTCATTAGGTGTTCTAATTACCTAGCGCCGCTAGAGAGGACGCCACAAGTGCGGCCCGCATGGTTACCCGGGGTGCCAACGCCGTCCCCATGACGACCGCGACGGCGTTGGTCTCCTCGGAGATGTGTCCGCTTTTATATTTGCGCCGGGGCCTGTCGCATGTCCGCTGCTTGACGGGCAAATAATGAAGAACGGCTCCTTGGCGCTGTCAAGCAGCCTGTCCGTAATCGCCCTCCGGGACAAATCAGCCTGCGCCGAGCTCGCTCGCCTGTTCCTCATTTGGGGGCTTGGAGACACCCTTTAATGGCGGCCATGCCGTCACCGTCCTTCGCTGCTCGAATAGAGATGGGGAGCCGCACACCTAGGCGCCTCGCGGAACAAGAAGAAAAAAAAAAAAAATACGCCGACTGCACGCAGAGGGACCTGACCCGTCTTTTTATTCACTTCAGACGTCCTTGTTCCATTAAGGGATTGTCAACACCGGGAACCGGGTGATAAGAGAGTGCCGAGCCGGTCAGTACTGCGAACAGCATCTCTGCCCTCCTTTTCATTTCCGCGAGAAAAAAAAAAAGAAGAAAAGAATTAAGACTGAATATCCGTCGTCGCTTTCTAATGAACAGGAAGTGCCGCCAACGAGACCCATTTTCAAGTCATGATTAAATTCTTTCGCATTAGCTCTGAGCAGGGAGTCAGTGACCAGCTCTCTGTCCTTGGACAACAGACGATAGATTCTTGTGCTCATGCTTGCTGTTCCATTACTGCAGCTAGGTGTGGTCCTTAGGCCTTATCAGCTGAGTACTTGATAAATGGTTTAATGTCCCAAAATAGCAGCGGAAGCTACAAGAGCCACCGTGGTGCACGGCTCCGTAATAACTCTGGCTTCGTGAGGCCCCGTAACATTGATCGAACGCAAGGTAAATAAATGCTCGATTTTATGCTTAGCAGAATGCCATAGCCGATGAGCCACCGACGACGGGTGCGAACAATACCAAACATTCTCATGTGCGTGCGCCTCCTGTGGGCAAGTGTGTGTGTGTGTGTGTGTGTGTGTGTGTGTGTGTGTGTGTGTGTGTGTGTGTGTGTGTGTGTGTGTGTGTGTGTGTGTGTGTGTGTGTGTGTGTGTGTGTGTGTGTGTGTGTGTGTGTGTGTGTGTGTGTGTTTGTGTGTGTGTGTGTGTGTGTGTGTTCGTGCGTGCGTGCGTGCGTGTGCGTGCTCGTTCGCACTCGCGAATATGTCCAATGCTTTGGTATTGTACATACATGCAAAGCACGGCTTCATTAGGATGTTCTAGCAATACCTTTTTTTTAAAGCGGCGGTGCCACTTTCACATGTGACTTTATTCTATACGTATCTGAGCCAACGGATCGTGCTCATAAATAAAAGGGCGAACGTGAAGGAGTTTTTTTACGTGCGCGGGAGTTTTGTCGGCTTGAACCATGAACTGAATAAGAAAATATTCCTTAAATGTTTATAGTCACGCACTGGAGCTGCACTGTTGCTCGTTCGCTTCCATTTATCCTCGGTTCCCGCACAAAACAACCATAATTTCATCGTTTCGGCGTCAGTTGACTGGCAGTTGCGTGAAGCCCTCAGGGTCTCGAATTATATAAGGGAAAAGATATACCGGTATGTGTGTGTCTTTGCCACACATACCGGTATATGCCCTAATCTATACTCTACATCTATACTCATCTTCCCATATTTTTTATGTTGCTAATTGTTTCAGTTACTGTTGGGAGAAATGATAACAGAACACTAATGCCGTAGCAGCCACCTAGCGTTGGTTATCCTCTTGGGAAATTATGCTCAGGCGTTCTGAATACGATCACAGGAAAGTGTGCATTTCTCAGCATAAGGCCTGTCCTAATCAGTGTGAGCAATTTGGATGATTATTTGGGCTGAAGAAACTTGACGCTCTGTGTTCGAATATTGAAAGCGGCGTACCTTGTCCTACTAAGCACCAGTACATGCACATTGTCAGATGCAGTGGAGCTTTTGGTCGGTCATTAAAGATACAACATCGATGTAACTTGCTCTGCACAATAGCCACATGAAGAGAAAACTGTAGTGTACAGTTTTTTTACAGCAATAAACGTAATTTTTTTCAGTGTCACATTTATTGAACTGGTATGAACGTAGAGTAATAGTCCGCGACATATATTAGCAATTTAACGGAAGGTAACACGCTAGTAATTGCATCTGCTGTTGAACAAGTCAGTAGCTTCTGTAAAGTGCTGGCCGACCGCAGTTTATCCGAGGTATTCGACGGGACAAGCAGTATTCAAATTACTCCTTTAAAAGTGAGAACCCGTACACGTTCATTACAACTTTAGCTGATGGCAGCTCATAGAGCGCGCTGAATGTATTTTGTACAGTTAAAGTGAGCCAGGCCATTTTAAGTGTATAAGATCTCGAATGAGTCATGTGATCTAGCCGTTACTCGGAGTTGCTAAACAAATGCATTTGCCTTTCTGTTGATGCATTTCACAGTTCTTTCCTCTTCTCGCTTCTTTTCCTGGATCGTCGTCTCTTATTTAGAAGACATCTTTCGGCGATCTCCTTGTCTCATGACAAGCGTCTTTCACTGCAGTGCTAGCTATACTGCAAAGAAGCGCACTTATAGAAACCTAGGAGAAAGCGTAAACGCTTCATTTTCCATTTTTTGTTATAATATTAAGCCTACGGGTCTCCCAGAAAAGAAGATGGAGCACTTTGGAGGGAACGAAGAATACCTTTCCCATTCGTTTTGTCCCGGACGATACCGACGTCACAGTAAACTTGGGAACAGCGTCGAGTGGTTGCTGAAAGGAAGAATGCGCGTGGCCTAAAATGTTAAACGGATACAAGGAGCACTGCTGGACGAAATGTACGCGTAGCGGCATCCGTCCTTGTAAAGATTCTCTGTAGAAGTACCCATTGTCTCGAGCGCCGGAGCGGCGCACCCAGAAGTGCGTCTGCGCCGTCTACCGTAGACCACTGGTTTGAGACAGCTTGCACTGAGCATGCGGTGCAAGATGGGCTGGCTAAACTGTAACTGTAACTAAACTTCCGAAATTTAAGTGATCACGCGTTCAACGTCACAGGCGCGATACATGGGTCAATAAGGCGACGCGCGGCGGTTGCGAGAAGGGTGTACAATGGCTGTGAAAAAGTTTTCGCTGGAAACAGAAACACGTGTTTGGCGGGATAATGCTCCGAGAATAAAAGCAGGTGCGCGTCAGGCGCCGCAGCTTCTTTGTCTAGAACTCTGACAGAATTTCGGTTGTCAAGCCTGCCTTTTTTTTTCTTTTTCTTTTTTCTTTTTACAGCGAAGCTGTTAAGGGCTCACCTTTCGATCGCCGCGTCCGGCAATAGAAAAAAAAAAAAAAAAAAACTCTCATTGGCCGTATGCTGTATATACGAGTCAAAGCGCGCGAGGGCGAGGGACGCGCGCTTTCACGAGGAGCGAACGCACGGCGGAGAGAGAGATTGTGGTTGTGAAGAGGAAGAGGCGCTCGGCGGAGAGCAAACGCGACTTCCCAGTGGAAGAGGAGGGGTGGGTGAGGAGGGCATCGAGGCACCCTAGACTGTGCGTGTGCGTGCCCGCTCGCCCACTGCGGCGCATGCACGCAGCCCTGCCGGCTTCTGCCGCTGTGCTCTCTCTGGGCTCTCGCCCGCCGCTCCCCTAATAGTGTCGACAACGGCGTTTAGCCGTTCGTCACGTGGCCAACGTTTTGACAGCGGTTGTGTGCGGTCACACAAACAACGCGCACAACTGTTGTCGACGGCGGTGGCGTTTTGCCCGCGTTAGCACTGAACGCGCGCGGCGTTGGTGACGTGTTTATGAAGAACGCGCCAACGTTTGCCGTAATCTATTTCTCATTCTTTAATAGTTCAAATAACCAATTACACCATCACATCTTAATAGTCATAATTGGAAATACATAATTCCCACCACAATGCAGCTTCGCTGGTCTTCCATCTCCCCCCCAGTGGAAGGGCTCACAGATTTTTGTTGTTGTTTTCATACCGCGTTAGTGGCAAAATTATATATACTGCATGTCCCAGCTAACGTTAGCCGAGCTGTTCAATTAAAAAACAAGATTTAAAAAACATGGTGCAAGATACAATTATAGGACTTGCGGTGTTCGGTTGTCACATGTCTGACGACCTAACACCGTAGGTCTTAAAATCGCACCCATCTCCGTGTCTTTAAAATATTTTTTTCCCGTTAAACAGCTTGGCTAACGTTAGTTGGGATACCCTATATACGGCTCGCCCTGCAGAGTGCTATTAGGGCCCAACCACGGAAGTGTTTTGTTGGCATCGTCCCTTGAACAAGAAGGCACGCTTCACGCACGCGCATCGCCTTGCAATGTTTTCCAGATGCAACGTCACCTTATCTCCGAAATTGCACCATTCTGTATATTGCATATACGGTGCAATAATTTGTAACGTCTTCTTTGGCAATAACAAGGTAATTCTGGTTTTGAACTAGACGAAGTGCTCCCCGGACGACTTGGAAATGATGGCAAACGAACGTGTGCAAAGTAAGCCGAAGAATGTATACGAGCACTTAGAAACAGAGCAGTTGTACCGAAGATGAGCCCTAAAGATGAAGAATGGGCTGTAAGAGAGCCAAGCCAAGCAGCGACGAGTTACGTGGTTGAAGAACGATATTTCAAATAAAAATGTGGATTGGGCGTCGTGCACAAAATTTGAGTCTTTAATAAAAGCCTCCCTCTGAGAACCACCTGATCTCTGCAGCATGTGCGCGCGGATGCATAACGTCGTGAACGCAGAAAACGTGCGTTGCGATATGCGATGGGGGCAGACGTTTACCGACCGAGTGACACAAATTACAAATGGTTCGTTATTTTCGTGTCGACACGAGTGTCGAGCTGTGCTTTACGCTAATTACCTGCCTCGTGTCGACAGCGCTCGCCCTCCCGTTTTTATGCTCCGGCCGACACTGTAATTTCCGGAGGCACCCTACCCGTTTTCTCCCTAATTTCGCGTAAGTGTACGCATTACGGGGACTTTTGTTGTGTTCTGCCACAGGCCGCCCACACCATATTTTACGAGAGCGTCGCATGCGGGTCCAAAGGCCACTTGTGTAGCTAGGCACTGTGATTTCCTATACTCCCCCCAGGCCTCCACTTGTCTCCCAGCAAGCTCACAACAATTTATAGCGAGCGTATTTTAATGAATCCCATCAAAACGGATGATTACTGCGGTTACTCGGGGCTATATAATACCTAGTATTCGCGTCTTACTCCTACTCCGGTAAAAAAAAAAAAAAATGTAGAAAGGGCACAATACAACTTGTCGAGTACCGGACAGTGTTTGCACACACATGCACATACCCGCAGGTAGCACGATTTAACTGTGAGTCATGGGAGACGCTTCGAAGAGAATTTGCCCGGGTTATTTACTCTTAAAACGTTCTACTTTGTTTACATTTTCTTCATCGCAATTTGGGGGACGTAGGTGGGGTGGGGGGGCTAGAAGGGAAATAACATAGATTTGCTTGAGATTCACTTAGCTTGTTTGAGATTAAATTAGCCGCCAATGAGTCCGGCGCGAACAGCGCTTATTCCGAGCGAGGGATTGTTTGGCTGCACACGAACCACGCCTCAAGTGCAAGCTTGTAGATATAGCGTAACACCGCTACTCTGAGAATGTTCGAGAGCACATTGTGCCCTCAGACAATAAGATTGTGAAAAAAAAAAGGCGAATGATTGGGTTCTGGTTTGAGCTGAATTTCAGCATCTGGCTGTTTTATTCCCAGAGGTTCAATGCCAAACGTACTCAGTCAACCTAAGATCACATCATGCCGGGACGCTAGCTGATCTAGTAATTCAATGATGAGTGCTGAGCAAACGGTTCAAAGCATCTAAGCGCTTGCTGCTGTCTAGAGTCTTGTGTATACAGCTTGTGAGCTGAGAATGCCGGTGCCTAAAGCATATAAATTTTACTGCGTCTCCGTTCTTGAGCTATTGCAGCTGGTCGAGGTTCGCGCGCTATTGTCATTCCTACTTGTTCTTCTCCCTCTTTTTCAAGGGCCGAATTTTGCAATGATTCCTTTTATTTTTCGCTGCTCTTGCTCTTCGTCATTGACGCGCGCTGAATCCGCGCCCCCGCTGTCGCTGGTACCGTCCACCCGGTGGGACGCGTCATGGCAAATTAAGTGAATAAGATAGTTTCGTTTAAAAAGTTGCACCTTTCCTCATCTTTCCTCATGCAAGCTTTGAGTAATTGTTAAATCACATGAGAGATTTTTGTGTTCTCTGTGCACGTATGACTGCGTGTTCCAAATGTGATATGAAACATGCTATACAACACCTAATATAGTTTGCACCAGGAACTGTAACATTGTCGTGCTTTTCCCAGCTCGAAAGAAACATTATGTGATGGGGAGTTTTGGCACGCGTAGCTTAACCAACTATTCCGATCGCTCAGTGAAAGAATGGGTTGCGTTGGATTAGCGAAATTTACGGTCAAGTTGCAGAGGGCCGGCACCTTTTCGTCGCAGCATTTCACCACGTGTCAAGGAGATGCTTGTGATACCTGTGGGCCTGCATTCAGAAAGAAGTGCGTACGCTATAGCGCTTGGCGAGCACAGATACCTGTAAATCGTCGTAGCGATCATAATCTTAGCGAATGTGACCGGCCAATGACAAACGGTTCCTATGAGTGAATTATGCGCTCCATAATCGTGTTGTGCCGTCCCAGGTGAGGGGACGCCGCGAAAGAAGTCTCAGTGTGCAAGAGTTATTCGCCATCCTCGCTGCATCTTAGCATGTGCGTCACCCTCGCTGTCTCTCGCTTTCCCTCATTGTTGAAAAACAACTGGGCCCATATCTACAAGACGTTCTTACGCTAGCATTGTTCGTAAGAGCAAATTCTAGCGAATCTGCAGGGCCGCGATTTTGGAGCGATGCTTGCCTCTCGATTATATGCCACTTTTATCACCGACCGTTCACGGCCGGCTGATCGCTTTGATAACGCCGGCGGGACATCGCTCTGGCCACTGACAAAGCGCGAAAAGGAATATCATCGGAGAAGGAATCGCGGCCCTGATGTTGGACGCTCTAGGTCCGCGCGAGCTGTAATAGCAACCTTTAGAAACAACTATCTTGAAGCTCGTCAGCGCCCGGCCCCGTTCTATTTTACCAGGTTCATTACCGCCCGCTGAAACAGCTATTAGTGGGTCAAATGCTACAACATTGTAGCGTTTGGTGAATAAAAGGCGACTGCGAATTGCTGGCTTACTGTACTGGTGCATGCACGCTATCCAAAAAGCCTTTATGGTAGAATAGTTCTAAAAGAAAATGCCAGCTAATCTTGATGCTGGACATAATATTAGCGAAGGCAGCCGCGGCCAATAGCGAATAACTTTTGCGAAAGAAAAGCTTTGTGAATTCGATCCCAGCTTCCTTTCTTCTTTCTTTCTAATCTTCGTGCTCCCTTTCCCTCTTACCCACAGTGCAGGGCAGCCAACCAGGCCAAGCCTGGTTAACCTCCCTGCCCCTACCTAATCGCATTTCTCTCTCTCTCTCCCAAATTAGCTCGGTTAAAATTGGTTGTCGTTTTATCAACTGTGCCATATACGCCAGGCGAGCCCCTGGAGTCGCTTAGCCGCGAAGTGAAGTCATGGCAAAGCGCATAGTTTGACCTATCGCTCGCTGCATCGGCCGTTATCGTCGCAGAGATGACAGTGGGACTAACGTTGGCCGGCCTGTGGGGCCCCGATGGCGCAGCATAAACGCACTCGGCGAGTCTGCTGAAGGCTGTATACGTGTTGCGAAGGTTTGCTAATAGCATTGTATTTTGTCATTCAACTGTATTTCAGTGTGCAACGATCTAAATTGCAGATACCGAACTGTTATGACACGTTACTTGCGTCAAAAATTTATTACTGCTTCAAACCAGCGAATTGTCGCGCTTCTCGTGCTCTCTTTAGATGCATCTTGGGATTTTGTGAACAGTAGCGCGCTGAAATCGTGCGTTGGAAGATTTGTACGACCATTTTAAAGAAATTAATGGTTTTTAGAGGTCTAGTAACCTATTCAGCTCTAACGGATGCATTCAAGCAAGGACCAATGCAAAACACGACCTTGTCGCTGGTTGCTCGCCCCAAGTCGTTTTCCTGCGAGTGTAGTTCCCTGTCCAATGCATCTCGCCGTCGCGAAGCCAATCATTCTTGCCAACCACGCCCAGACGCTAGGCATTAGCAAGAGACTGTAGTTGACGTCACGACTTCGAGAGCGTAGCACGACAGGCCATATTCACTAGAAACGATGACCTTGCACCGGGGTCAGTGCATGAGTTTTGAATTGACGTCACACAAACGCTACCGGTGCGCTACGAAAGTTGGAAGCGGACTGCACCAACATAAGTTTCCACTCAAAGTTATTCATTGTTCACTTACTCTACTGGGTAGGGGGGATCTCGGTAACGCGAATGTGAAGGCCTCGGTGTTCGTTACTCCCAACGAATGGGCGTACACACTAGGTCATGTATAATTGAGCTGAACAAGTTTTGCGCGTATTGGACTTCACTGTTCAATTATCTATATTGTGAACCGGTGAAGAAGTGCCACTAATTCTGCCATCTTTTCGCTGAGTCAAGGCAAAATGCCGCGCAGGAAAAGCGATCCTTCTTTTTAAAAAGGACAAGGGAAGAAAAAAACGAGCGTTTATATATATATATATATATATATATATATATATATATATATATACCCGTGTTTAGCGCTAGCAGCTGTTAACGGACCAATGTATAGAGCATTTTGTCCTCTGGTACCGATGTACTAGAGAAAGAAAATTTTTCTGTAACTCGGTATTGCACGTCCGCTCTTTTCATTGTTGCTGTCTATATTAACGTAGGTGACCCCTTGTACATAACGCCCGTTTATGGGCCATGACACAGCGCGCGGTCTAAGCACGAGCGCCTAAGCATGCAAGCTTTGTTATTTCAGGTTCTGTAGCGCAATCACACATTCGAAAGAGCGCGTTATTTTCTAAAGTATATATTGCAAGAATGCAAGGAAGAACTAAGCAATTTGTTGTATTGTCCACTGTGCTAAGAAAAAAAAAAACAAGTTGTCATTTTGTCTCATTTTTGTCGAGTGCCGACGTGGAGGCCTTCGGATATTCATCGCTGTCCTCAGCTACCAAAATCTAATCGCCCGCCAGCCTTTCCGTATAAGTAGCAGCTGAACATCTCGTTTAATTAAAACAGCCAACACGGGCATTCACAAGTGACCAGCGGCTTATAGGACCTCTTAATTGCTCGCTGCGACGTCACATTGGGCCGGAAGTTCACAGCTTGGTGACTCAGTAGCGTGTCTGGGGGATGTGTCTGTAGGACGGCGCGGCAGTACGGAAGCACTGGCATTGCAACATTCCCACTTTTATCGGATTCCGTCATATTCGGGCGACATTGCCACTGATTTTCAGAACAGGCTTTCGGGGTGCTTCCACCGACCGAAGAACGTGGCACGTTTTCAATTCCTTTGCTACGACCGACAAATCGTGACGCTCCGCGCTTCGTCTAACGCTGAAAAGGGGCATATAATGCAGGCAAGGAACAAGGCACCGTCCTGGCCCTTAAACGAACGGGGTGTCGGCGATCGATGTGGCTCCATGGTGCACGGCGGAAAGCAGCACGTGTGGCCCGCAAGGCACGCACGTCTGCAGCTGGACCCGAGTGCGCTCCCAGACCGAGCTATTTGCAGAGCTGGTGCTGCTGGATCGATGCTGCGAGCGCAGGGCTGACCGGCGTGCGAAGCACGGCAGATGCCACCTCTGCGGTGGATCCACGGGTGGCGCAGCACATGGCCGGGACGGCTCAGGCACCAGGGGCTTCTCCAGCGGGCCCACCGTCGAGGGGAGAACCGCCGGGGCCCACTCGCGAAGCGATGAGGCCCGAGAAGAGCACGCTTTGCTCCGAGTTAACTGCCCTTGTTTTGGCGACCAGTAGATGGAGTGGAGTCCGCGCTGTCCGTGATCAGAGGCCTTATTAAGGAAGCCTTTCGTTCGAAAGGGCTGTTTGCCTTCGCAATATCCCCAAAATATCACGATAGGTTCGCGCCTGCTTTTACGAATAGTTCTAGCGTAATAGCCTCTTCGTGAATACGGGCCCAGACCTTGCGCCGTGCTATGCATAATAGGGCAAAGCGAAGCAGTGCCGCCACGCAGAGGCTCGCAGTAAAGCGAGGAGAGAACCTTTTTTCTTTTTTTTTTTTCTTTTTTTGCGCAACTGGGCCCGCGTTCACAAAAACGTGCTTACGCTAGAAGTCTTCGCAAAATCAGATGCCAGCCAAACATGATGTTGTACATAAATTACGAACGAAAAGCTTTGTGAATTCTGGCCCATGGACCAAATTCACAAAGCTTTTCGTTCGTAAATTCTGTCAGCCATTTATCGGTTTGGCCTCGCATTGAAAAAAAAAAAAAAAGAGCTGTTTGGACACAAGGGTGGTTCGTAAGCACCGACCCCGGTGAATTGCAAAAGCGAACATATTTTTTTTAGCAGTTCGTAAGAACAGGCTTCTATCAAATGTTATAACGCGTATATTACAAGCGAAGCCGGTCAACTCAGCAGTTCGTACGCTAGAGCGGTGCTTGAAAACGTGAGGGGAGGGGGTTCACCAATTTTTTCACTCGTGTGTGAACTTGGCCATAGTCCGACTAACTTCGTTAATGATATGCGCAGCATCAGCATTGGCTCGCATTTTCTCTTACGAACAATTATGTCGTAAGAGCTTTCTGTGAATACAGACCCAGTATAGTGGAGTGGCGACAGCGAAAATAATCGCAAAAGACCGGCCAATGACTAACAGCTCTTACGAACAGAGTTTTTTTTTCCTGTTTTATTCTTCAGTGCAGGGACGATTTCACGAAGATTTTTGTTCATAAGAACTGTTTGTCATTGGCCGGTTACTTTCGCTAATAACATTCTTGCTGTAACCATTCACATAAGCTTGATTTTACGGGCCGCTCTAACGTACGAACTGCTCTGTGAATGCGGGCCTCGATTCCTGAGCCTTTATAGCAAAATGTCTCTTTGTAAGTGCCATCCACGATTGGACATGGCTGCGGCGATTATCTCGTTCTCACGCCGATCACTATATCAGGCAACTGAACGGCCCACCCGATAAACGCTCTTATGTAGCGAATTAAGCGGATACGGGACTCTGGAAGAGAATACCGATTCCATGAAGTTTTCCGCTACCTTCGTTAAAGATTTGTTAACAATATCAATATCAGCCGGCGCCTGTTGTTACAACCCGATTACGCGTGCGAACCGATTTGGTTCACGAGCTTTTCAGCAATACCATATAACTCTGTATACTATATTGTCACACCCGCGTTTCGAAAGCTGAAAACATCTTGGACCGAATTCACAAAGCTTTCTCTTGGTAAGTACCCTTCGCCATTGACAGGCCGCTTTCACTAATAACAAGTCTGAAATTGTGGAATGTAACAGACCAGATACACGCTCCTCCGGCCAACGTCTGCGTTTTCCCTCTCATGAAACCTCCTACTTCTCTCTCTCTTTCTCCAAGATCCAAGGTTGGCTAGGATCTGCTTTCAAAAATAATATTAGCCTAAGAACACTTTTTGTGAACACGGGCCCTTGTGAGCACGGGTTCTCAGTAACTATTGCGTTCGGCGGCTGATCGCGAGGTCACGGGTTCTATTCCCAGCCGCGACGACTACGTTCGGATGGGTACTCGTGTAATGTAAAGGCGCTCGTGCATCGCGGTGCCTTAGGTGCACGTTAAAGAACCTGCAGGTGGTCGAAATTAATCCGAAGCACACCTTCGCCTACCTTACCCCCATTACGACGTTTCTCAAAGCCCGTGTGTTTACTTTGGGACGTTAAACCCTGTGCTTCTTAAAACACGTTGCTATACAATTCGACCTATAGTGTTTCTCGATCGACTAAAACAAACGATAGTTGTCCTTCGTTGCTGTCGGTCCGTCCGCACCTATGATCTCGTGCAGAATTGAAATTAGTTACTGGCGAGTTAAACAGTTACGTACAGTAACTGGTGAGGTAAACATATTGATACGAACGCACAGTGTAAATTGTAATTTCTCAATATAGGGAGAAATAACTGTTGGAGATTCGAGAACTCTGTCTTTCATCACTCACATTAGCAGCGTGAATAAAATTTTTAAACCCTCCCAGCATCTGCAGAAGGATGTGAAAAGAAAGACGAGCTCGAAGTATGTTGTTTGTCTTACGGAGGGCGGAGCAGTTGAAATGCATACTGCTTCGTGTCCTAGGTAAAAACTGGTGTAATTTCGTATTTCTTTCAATTAAATGCATTTAATATACCGAATGAACTAAGTACAAAATAATATTCAGCTTTGTGGGTGAGCGCTTGTTGAAGTAAGACTTATAGAATCGGCAAAAACAAAAATCGTTCCAAGAGGATTGGATTGGTTGCCTCGGACAGTTTATTGGGGCCTGCCAACATGAAATCAGTACACATATTGCAGGTAGAATAAATGTATATCATCGCTTATCTGTTCACCGCGGCTCGCTTGACGCCATTGCACGCACCAATGAGGTCCCGTTACACTTTCAGTATTTGTGAAAAACTTCTATTACACATTGTAGTAAGCCTTAAGAAGCTGTATGGGATTCGTGGCTGCCTATGACTTCAGTGCCTAGACACACAAGAAGCATAGGCACTACCAGTGTCCACTGCTCATTGGATGACACGTGGGATATACGTGGCCAATGAGAAGCCAAGAAGGGCCGGTGCACGCCCGTTAGGCAGCGGGCGCAGCAGAGCCCGGGATTAAAGTAACCCTACAATGCTCGTGTTCGCCCTTTTCTATGTTTTGGCCCTTCGTAATCGGACGTGGCCACATTGGCGTCATCACGTGCACGTAATTGAAGATGAAAGTCATCATATACGGGAGAACAGAACACTCGGACAGGTGCACCGGAGAGAAAGATAAAGAAGACGCCGAATGATTGTACATGACTAGACGAGTATCGCGGGCTTTGCACGTCCGCAAGGCGGAAAAAGTAGGTATGAAGAAACGGGCCGTTTCCCTGAAAGGTGTCGCCAAGACTCTTAGCGCAGACCTCATTGGTGTCTCGGCACAAGGAGAGTGGATTAGTGTCGTGCGCAGTGCTCTTGCCACTGTTTAGGCGGTGTTGTCTGCGTGAAGTAAGCAAAATAACCATAGCTTAGTTTCAGTAACCTTATATCTTATCTATGACACCTTTGACGTACGTATTGAGTAGACGTCACGTTATAAACATTTAAGGTCTGCTTTATACAAGGTGGCCCAAAACTGCTAGCGAGAACAGCGCAACGAAGTACACCTGTACTTCGAAAAGGTGCTGCAAATACACGTAAGAAATGCTCCCAGAAGCGGGGAGAATTTCTCATCGCAGGAGATGTTCTGGAAATGTGACGATGATCTCTTCTTGAAGTGCGTACAGGGTTGCGATTGCTGGCTCGCTACAGTCGTCAGTTGCCGGCTTCCAGCAACGTGTGATAGCGTCGGTGCGAGTGAGTTGCGGCCGCAGTGCTGTTGCTCACAGCCAGGCGGAGACGGCAAACCCTTTCGCGCAGCAGGGCCATCGTGCTGATTCGGTTCGGGCAACGATATCGCAGCGCCGGCTCCCTCGCAACTTTCCAGGCAGCGCCGGTCCCACCCGGAAGCGCATTTATCGCGAGCACGGTGCGTACCCGCGCGATGCGCGAATTCGGAGGCCAATGACCAGGCGGCGGCAGCATCTACGGCGAGCACGTCCCGCGAACGATCGGCCGCGTGCCACCCCTCCTCGCCAGCCGGGGCCCGCACTTCTCCGCGTAGCGGCGGCATAGCCTCGGCTCCGCGTCCTGTGCCGAGCCGCGAGTCCTATAAAGAATGGTGCTTGCTCGCTGCTGCCGCACCTCTCGCTCGCCGCCCTCGTGCGTGACGCGCACTCGCTGTGCGGGGAGCACCCGTTCGGCGGCCGCGGGAGAGGAGAAGTACGGGCACAAAACAGAAGGGGCACGCATGCGAACGCAGCCGCGCTCGGTGCGCAAAATTGCACAAACTTCGCGACTCGCACAGCGCCCACCCGGCGTGCCTCGGGCGGAGCGAGAAAACGAGTTTCTTGGGCGCTGGCCGAAACTCTGGAGGGGAGGAAAACCTGCACTGCGATCAGCGTTGCGTCGACGCTGGGGGACCTATTGTTTCACAACCGCCAATCCCCGCCTGCGCTGCGTGCATTGTTCAAGCCTAAATGGTTGAAGGGCCGTAAAGAATGCAGGGTGCTGCCCGACAGCGGCGGATTCCTGACGCGCTCGCGGACCAGCACTCAGTTAGCAACCGGGAGCCGCACAGCAGCCAGTTTCTCACCGGAGCGTGCTGCAGATCCGATGTCGCAGGCGTCGGCGGCAGGCCAGCCCAGGAGACCGGAACCGAGGCCGGAGAAGCTGGAGAACCGGCGAAGACCGGAGACCCCCCTTGGCTTCGCGGCTTCGGAGCTCGGGCAGGAACAGGTTCAAGCCCCACGAAGCTGGAGCGTTCTCATAAAGGTGTCCTGGCCCACGCCAGACGAAGGGCCGAACCCTAGTTCTTCCCTATTTATCCCCTGCGTCGAGGATAACGCGGCGCGCATGCGCGCTCACTCCGCCGCCTGGCGAACCTCCTCTTCACTTTCCTCTGGCTCCCCCTCGCTCCATTTTTGCCCTCGCTCTTCTCCCTAAATCTCTCCCCATCGCACGGGAGAGAGCGCTCCCTTTTTACCTCTCGACCCGTTCCCTAGATCGGGAGAGTCCACTGCGAAAGGGAGTGCTATGAAGCAAGCAATGGGAGCGCGCGATAAATATGACTGGCGATTCCTGCTGGAATGTTTCGGAAGCGTGCGAGGGACGGACCCGGACACTTCTCCAGGCGCGGCACCATCGGACGACGTGGCTGTTGGGTGGCCGTGCTTTACGGCCTCGGCCTGTTCTGAGGAACAAAAAAAAAAAAAGAAAAGAAGGTGCACCGGTGTGCATTCACCCTTCGGAGTTGTCGACGTGAGGCCACGTGGCTTATCCAGCACTATGCCGACAACTTTCTTGCTCGTTCTTATGATCTATTTTTCAGGGAGCAAGATGCTTTGCTGGGCTAGTTTGTGCGTAGACATAAAGGAGCGCAAAAAATGAGGAATAAGGAAGGGCGAAAGGACAGATCGCTGTGTCCGCTGACCCTTCCTTTTTCCTCATTTTTCCATCCTATAATATTTTTCAGGGGTTATAAGACTCAAAATTGCCTGTCCTATGAGTGTTGCTTTCTACTTCAAACACTTTTTAAACAAACGATCACAAAAGCTACTCGAATCACGACGCTACAGATAATTTATGTGGCCAGGCGGGCATCATTTGCAATAAAAACCAAAGCAATACCTTCACTAAACTAATTACATTAAATAACTTCTTACTTACAAACTTTACGGCACATTTTCATATTAGAAAGTTTAAAGAAATAGTCATAAATGTCTAGTTCCGTTTTTCAACATTTCAAAACGGCTATGTAAATCGAAAGAATTGGTTTCAAATTATTGGTTGAATTTACCTGACTACGCGCGCAGCTTTGCGAATCACAGCTCGCGAAGTAACCTCCTGTGACGTATCAGGGTGGCATAAAATGAAGCTGCCGTCGCACTTCCCTCTTCCAACGATCTTATTTCCACTGGCGCTGTGCAAAACTCCCGGTTGGATGCTTAATCCCTTCAACAGCAGGCGCGAGACGAACCGCTTTATGGCGCCTTCAGCCCACCTTCATTTTACGGCGCCTTGCTACGTCAAAAGGAGGGTTGCACCGCGAGCCGCGATTCGCAGTGCCGATTGTGTAATTTGCGTGCGTAAGTTAGTAATTGAGAACTTAATTACTATAATTAGTCTGATCAGTTAATTGATCGTTTTGGTCTTTCTTGCCGAACCCCAGGTGGTCCAAAATATTCCATAGTCCCCCACTATGGCGTGCCTCATAATCACATCGTAGTTTTGGCACGTAAAACCCCCGAATTAAATTATTTTAACTCTGCGCCTCTGCTATACGACAAACATGGACACTCATCATGCGACAGTATGATGGAAATCCACGTATATAAATCGGTATATCCAGTATACAGTATATAAGTATCCAGTATATCTAATATCCAGTATATAAATTAGATACAATATTTCATGTTTATCGGCCTGTGGCAGTGTTGGCGATGCAAATACTTCCAGCGATAAGTGCTTATACGTGATCACACTGTTTTCTTGCTACGTATTCCTGTTATTATCGTAAGACCTAGGCCCAAATTCACAAAACGTTCTTACGTTAGGATTGTTCGTAAGAGAAAATTCCAGCCAATCCTGATGTTGGTCATATTATTAGGAGCACTTAGGAACGAAGAGCGTTGTGCATTCGGGCCCTGTTTTGTAGTGCTTGCATTTTAGGAAGCTACGTTTTACCACAAGCTTGGTACGGCCGCTTGGCATGCGCGGCACGCATTAGCTAGCACGCGTTGGCGGGGACTACAGATGTGCGCGTGCCGCAGTTTGGCAGCCTAGCCCGGGCTTTGTCGCTAGAAGAAAGCAGGCCACTACGGCCCGACGATGAACCAAGAACGGACTGCCCAAGCCTGGCACGAACTCACAAATCTCGGGCCAGGGGCCAGAGCCCAAATTCACAAAAGCTTCTTACGCTAGAATTGCTTATAAGAAAGAATTTCAACCAATGCGGATGCAAGACATATTATTATCCAAGGCGGCCAGCCAATGGCAAAGCAAACTTACGAAAGAAAAGCTTTGTGAATCTGGGGCCAGATTCACAAAGCTTTTCTTTCGTAAGTGCTCTTTGCCATTGGCCGGCCGCCTTAGATAATAATATGTCTTGCATCCGCATTGGTTGAAATTCTTTCTTATAAGCAATTCTAGCGTAAGAAGTTTTTGTCAATTCGGGCCAAGATTCACAAAGCTTTTCTTTCGTAAGTGCTCTTTGCCATTGGCCGGCCGCCTTATATAAAATATGTCTTGCATCCGGATCGGCTAAATTTTTTTTCTTACGAACAATTTTAGCGTAAGAAGTCTTTGTGAGTTCGGGTCCTCGTTCATAAGTGCTATTCACGATCAGCCGGCCGCCGTCACTAATAATATGTTAGGCATCAGGATTGGCTGCAATTTATTCTTGAGAGCAATTCTGGCGTAAGAAGCTTTTGTTAATACTGGCCCAGCTTAAAAGCGATCTCTTGCCATCAGATGAGGACGCGTCACAAAAGGCAGATGCAGCAAAATGAGCTCTCCGCTTTTTGCTCGGTGCACCTACATGAAGTGACTTGAGTTTCGATGCGTTACACGTTCACTATAGCGATGCAAAATTGAGGTGGGCGAATATCACATTTTGTTGCGATAGCAATTATGTGGACACTCGAGGCGCATTTCTGCCGTCGCCGTGAGGTTCCGTATAAAGTCCAAGGGCGATGATGCAGTGGCCGCGCACCGTGTGCTGTATGTGCGAGTGAAAGCGTGCGAGGGTGAGCCGGCGATCGCCGCTCAATCTCGCCCAACGTTGCGAGGCACCGGGGGGAGCGTGGGGGGCGGCGATGTGCGTTGGGGCACAGTCTAGGTGCGTCGGCGACTCGTAGCTTTGTGCGGGCTGTGTGCTCTCGCCACTGAGTTTGCGCTGAAGCGATAGACCGCGCGAAGTTCAAGTTTCCTCACGCCAGCGTTTTGACGGCGAGTGTGCGCAGTCATCGAGTGTGATGTGTTCATGTTTGCTTGTGCGAGCTGGCACCATGCCTGTTAATTTAGTTAGCAAGCGAGCGTTTACAAGTTGATACGGCCGATAAAAGTAATATCCTTAATTCGTGTGGCTCTCTGCTAAATTGCTGTCGCAATCAATGCTTCGCCTTTCGGGCGAAACTGCGACTTTTTCGTATACTATACGAATACGAATAGTCCTCATCGAATAGTCAACCGAAAACGCAATAATGTATTTAGAGCAGGAATATTTATTTCTGCATGCATAAATACGTACACCGCCAGTACTGACTTATAGTCAAAAACAGAAAAAAATAAAGCAGCTTATTAGTGACAATGAATCAGTCTTAAAAACAAGATTACTAGCCTTGTCATTAAAAACTTCGCAAATAGTGTCTCAACAATCTTATAGTCTAGTTGCAAACGAGCTTTAATAGAATGACTGGTGACTGAATGGAATAGTGCTTTACACACACGCTAAATAAATTGTTGCCGAAAAAAAAGCAGACTTCCTTTAAAAAAATCCTGCTGTATGACTTGCATGTGGCAAAGCCATGTAAAAGGCCAGTTGCAAGAAAAACATCTCTGGTCGTAGCATAAAAGATAAAAATGGTAAAAAGATAACAGATAAAAAACAGACAGCAACCAATCCTCACAGGTTGTCATGTAGGACATTCACAGCGAAATTGAAAACAACACTTCCATTACCAGTTTTGTTTCTACATTCCTTCGACAACTTTCGTCATTGTTTACCTTCTGATAATTAGAGATACTTTGTTTAGCAAATCGAGATCAGTAGGAATACGAATAGTTAGAGTGTAATATTCGATTTGTATTTGAAACTATTAATATCCGCTTCCCCTATAATGATAAACAAAAACGAGGTATGCCACGATATATATGTGCTAATAGTAATATCTGAGAGAGCAAGCAGAAGAAAACATGCGAGGACGCGTTTGTTTACTTTGCGCGCGACGGACGGCTGCAATCAGCCTCGTATGATTTCCAGAGAAATCGATTAAATTGCGCATTCGCCAGCTTCCAGGCTGTTTTTTTATGGCCATGATGTTATCTATGAGCACAGCAGTAGACCGAAGTTGATTTTTTTTTTTTTATCACCACGTACACAGGTTCGCGTCGCTAGTATAGCCAACCCCTACTTGGTGGCGCGTAGGGAACACAGACTTTTCACCGGCACTCGCCCTAGTGGCGTTGCATGTCCGATTCGAAGCAGCAGCGCACGAGGCCTACAACGTCTACCGCAACGACCGCGACAGCAATGGGGATGAGAGCATTGGAGGAGGAGTCCTAGCTGATCGCTGTTCGTAGTACGCTTGCGTGCGTGCGGCGCGCGGACCTGTATGGGTAGATTTGTCCTGCAGCGGGGGTCAGCGCATACTATTAGGAGGGGCATTTTACATATCACCCGCGATGAATGCATCTTTATTCCATGAGCGTCTACAATCAATTGAGAATGTCCTCACTTCCCACCCTAAGCATACATTTGTAGTACTTTGATATCTTAACGTACCTGGAATACAATGGGACAAGCTGTCGATATCTCCATCTCATAACTACATTACATATAAAGGATCCATTCTCCTTGATTTTACTTCTCTCAATAACCTTCAACAGTTTAACCACGTGCCGAACTCGCATGGTAACATATTGGAATTATGTTTGTCGAATATGGAAAACGGGCGTATTTCCCCTGACGACAGAGAACTGGTTCGAGCAGACAAGTATATATCACCCATGTCTTTAATTTGTGACAACAGTCAGATAAGGCTTAAAAGAAAATGCACCAAAAGTGCCGTCCTCTCCGCAGTATAATTTCACCGCTGGTGATTACGTCAGTTTTTATCACTATCGTTCTAAGGCAGACTGGTTCATTATATTAACGTCAGACAATGCAAATTATTAAGTTCAACAGTTCACTGGCGTTCTGCGTGAGAGAATGCGTATGTACCTTCCCTAACACGAAGTCGCCCTTCACGCTATACACAATTTGGTTTTCAATTGAGCTTCGAAAATCACTGAAGTGCAAGGAGCACGCCCACAAAAGTGCGAAGAGTGGATCTGAGGAATGGAAAGTTGAATTCTAGGAGTACTGATATTTTTGTAAGAAACTGTATGACTGTCATCAGAGAAAGTACATTAGCTCAGTCGAATATCACCTTTCTATAGAAACCGTGAAATTTCTGGAAACATGTGTAAATGAGGTCGACATCAAATGAAACAGATACTATCTCTCTGTTAACAAGCCATCATGAAACTGTCGAGAACGTGCGTCTCATGCATTTGCCCAACACTTTCAGTCAGTTTTCAGCAGGGGCGGTGGCACCACTTCGACCGACCTTCCGTTGCCCAGAGGTGACGCGCCAAGCTCTGCGTCTATTAGTGAAGAACTTCTCGACAAAAGCATTCGCAGCGCAAAACTTTCTCTGCCATGTGGCCATGGTGATATTACTATGGCTGGCTCTAAAGCAGGGCTAAAATTGCAATTCTCTCCATAAATACGTATTTTAAGATTGATGTTGTTTAGAATTCCTCAACTAATTAAGAAGCTTCTCACCAAGTTTGGTTGCTATGTGCGCGGTAGAAAAGAAGAAATTAACTTTTTTAACGATACACTGGCACACACTTGGTTCGAAAGCACTCGGGAACGCTGTCGTCTAAACGCGACCGCAGAGCACGGGGAAAGTTAAACACAGAATGAATGCCCTCATTCCAAGGATTGCGCTTTGCGCTTTTCGGCCATGAGAGAGTTATTAGACTGCAGCATAACGCGCCAAAGAAGTTCTAGAAAAAAGCAATATTTTCGGCTGTGGCGAGCCAGAATTGAGTTTCAACCCGAACCTGAAACTCTGTTTGGCGGAAAGGCAACCAAAAAATGACATATTTCAAATCACCGCAAGTCTAGGTTGACCGCGAAACCAACACTGAAACTCAGACTGGCAGATTACGATTGAATTACCATCGGTGAACACTCGGATTACAATCTGTATAAAGCCCTGGTTGATGCCAAGAAGCTGTCCCTTCAACATGACATATCCGCCTTTGCCGATTGGTGCATGCAAAACAAACTAGTGAAAAAGAGCCTAAAGACGAAAGTATATCACATACACGCAAGCCAGGTGAGTTCAGTTTTCCTTACCATCTGGCCAAAGCCACACTCTCTCGGAGTGCGAAGTTACTTACCTTGGAATCATCTTTGATTCCAAGCTCACCTTCTCGGTCCACATAAAATGTATAACTAAGCGTGCACGTGATCTGCGCACCCTGGCCACAACAAGTCGAATGTTAAGGGAGTTCAGAAATTCAGCTGTATTTCTTAAAGAGAGAGACAGAAAAAAGGGGAAAGGCAGGGAGGTTACCCAGATGGGAAGATCCGTTTGCTACCCTACGCTGGGGAGAGGGGGGAGGGGGAGGTAAAGTGACAGGGAAGTAGAGATAAAGAAAGGAGCACAGATACACAATCACAATCGGTCACAGGTGGCACAGCACAGTAGCACTTTTAGCACTATAAACACCTATCCGGGCTACAGCCGCTTTTCCAAGTCTGTTGCCCTTAAAAACTGCAACAGTGCCCTCGTCTCCCTCCGCTGCGATGGCTTTTGATGTCGGCATTCTAAAATAAGTTCCTCTGTTAGAGGTCTTTGGTCAAAGCGCGCTATCACGTGTACGAGCGATCGTCTCTGTAAATTGTTGCGAGGACAGTCACAGAGAAGGTGCTGAAGAGTCTCCTCGCTACCACAGTGATCACACGAGGCGTCGTCGGCCCATCCGATTCGACATGCAAAAGACTTAGTAAAGGCCACTCCTAGCCATATTCGAAAAAGTAGGGTAGCTTCTCGACGTCAGAGTCCAGCTGGGATGCAAAGGCATATAGAGGAGTCTAAGTTGTACAGCCGGTTGCTTTGAGAACTTCCTGCGTTCCACAGGGAGAATGTGAAACCACGGGTGAGCATTCGAAGTTTTTGAGCGGCATCTGTCCTTGATAACGGGATTGTTTCCTCTTCGTCGCCTTGAAGAGCCGACCGAGCAGCGTTATCGGCGTGTTCGTTTTCTATGACGGTGCAGTGACTTGGAAGCCACTGAAATGCCACGTGGTGTCCTTTCTCTGTCAAGATATAGATTAGTTCTCTAATCTCGAATACCAGTTGTTCGTGGGGTCCACGTAGCAGAGCTGATAGCAAAGACTGCAGTGCTGCCTTCGAGTCACTGAACATTGACCATCTTCGAGGTTGTTCTTGGCTGACGAGACGAAGTGCAGCGCGAAGAGCTGCAAGTTGAGCAGCCGTCGATGTCGTTGGGTGACATGTCTTGAACCTCATGGTGGTGGCTTTCGCTGGGAATACCACGGCTCCAGGAGGAACACTGGAGAGTTGCCTATCCGCCAGTATAAATATGTGCGTGGTCGGCGTACCTTTCGTGCAAAAGGAGCAGAGTTAGTTCTTTAACAGCAGGTGATGACAGCTCTGATTTCTTTCTGATTCCTGGTACGGTGAGGTGCACTGCAGGTCGATCCAAACACCATGGAGGAATCGATGGCTTAGTTGCGGGGGAGGAAGCCTGATGGAAAGCGTGAGTAATACTCCGAAATCATAGTGCAAAATGATGCCTGCGGCCTTTCTGACGGTAGTGTTGCCAGATGATGGGAACGGGCCCGGGCAAAGTGCCTAATGTGCACTCTCATCACTTCCACCGCAATGTGCGTTTGTATGGGTTGGTCCCGGGTGATTGCAATAGTCGCCACTGTTGATGTGCATTTCGGCAAACCAAGACAATTGATCTTAGAGCCCGAGCTTGAATAGCCTATAGAACACGAAGGTTTGTCTGGCAAGTGTTGGTCAGTACGGGCAAACTGTATCTCAAGAAGCCCAGAAAAAGAGCCCTGTACAATTCCAACAATGCATGTACCGATATTCCTTCCCGAAGTCTTTCCGCCCAGAAACTTGAAAAGCTGGGAGATTGCTGTCAAACGCTGGTTCAAGTAGGTCGCGTGCGGGCTCCATGAGAGATCTCTATCAATGATTATGCCAAGAAATCTGCGAGTCTTCTCATAAGGAATTATCTGGCCATTTATAGAGATGGCGTAGGGTGTCATTGGTTTGCGGGTGAATGCCACCAGTGCACAATTGTCTGACGAGATTTCAAGACCTTGGTTGCGGAGCTATATAGCTGTCAGTGTAGCAGTTTTTTGAAGTCTTGCACGTATCTGAAGGCGTGTCACATCTGAAGTCCATGTACATATGTCGTCTGCGTACATTGATATCTTGATCGCTGCTGGCAGAGGTTCAACGAGACCAATGATTGTGAGGTTGAATAGGGTGGCGCTTAGTACTCCGCCTTGAGGGACGCCTCGGTAGGTGTAGTGTCGTACGGATTTGGCCATCGCCGGTACACACAAAAAGCGATCTGATTAAAAGGTAATGAGAAATCCATTGAAAAACTCGACCACCTAAGCCAACCATCCCAAGCCTCGTGAGATACGTTATCGTATGCCCCCTTGACATCCAAGAACAAAGCTGTAGATAATCTTTTGCATGACTTTTGATGTTGGACAAACGTAGCGAGATCAACAACACTATCTATTGATGAGTGATCTCGACGAAAACCAGCCATGCAATTTGGGAACATTTTGTAGTGTTCCAGGTACCGCTGAAAGCAGGCAAGGATCATATTTTCCATTATCTTTCCCACACAGCTGGCCAGCGCTATTGGGCGGTATGAGGGGGGGTGGGGGGACTTGCCTTATTTCAGGAGAGGAACCAAGCGGCTTGTCTTCCATTCTTCGGGAACCATGCCATCTTGCCAGGATACGTTGTAGAGATCTAACAGTTCTCTACGTGCGCATTCACTCAGGTTTTTCAAGGCGCGGTAGGATATTCCATCTGGTCCCGGGAATGAAGAACGCCTGCATAGAGCAAGAGCCGCTTCAAGTTCCTCTATTGGGAAAGGAAGATCCATGCGGCAGTCACGCGAAACGGGGATGTCACTGGAGGCTGGAGAGACTGGACCGGTTGCTTGGCCAACGATCCTTGCACAAAAGTCTTCTGCGACATCAGCATCCAGCCGCCTCTGAAAGAGCGCCAGTGCTTTGAACGGGAAGCGTTGTTCAGGGAGGGAACGTAGACCACGTACGGTTCTCCAGATGTGGGAAAGTGGCTTCCGGGGGTCTAGTGACTGGCAAAACAATGTCCAACGTCGTGATGCCAATCTATCCATGTGACGTTGAATTTTCTTTTGGAGTCGTCTGGCTGTCCTAAGGTCATCGACGGATTTTGTACGCCGGTATCACCGCTCCGCACGACGACGGAGTGCACGAAGCCGCTCCAACTCTACATCCAAATCCGAGTGCTTCGACGAAACCATGACCGTGTGTGTGGCGTCTCGCATTGCACACTTGATTGTTTCCTCTAATCCAGAGGACAAGCCATCTCGACAAGCATGTTCCATGGCAGAGGTAAATCTACTCCAGTCAATTAATCGAATGGTGTTCCGTGGGAAGGACCTGGACATCCCTTTGATGATAAGGTACGTGGGAATGTGATCACTCCCATGTGTTTCGATATCCAAAAACCATTTAACACATCTTGCGAAAGAGCTGGAGACGAACGCTAGGTCAATACAGCTGCCATAATTCACGCCTCCTATAAACGTTGGGCTGCCGTCATTCAGGAGTCAAAGGCCGTGGTTGCAGGCGAAGTTTGCTAGTCTCTGTCCTCTTGCAGTTGTCCTTGTGCTCCCCCATGCCATATGGTGCGCATTCAAATCTCCGATGATGACATATGGAGCAAAATACACCGACAAGATGTTCGTTAATCTTTTCCAATCAAAATTACTTGAAGGCGATATATAGACGCCAACAAGTGTAAACATGACTTTGCCCTTTTTCATTGTTAGGCAAACATATTGAATGCCATCCTGAGGCGGAATCGGCTGGCGAACATAGGTAAGTTCTAGACGAATAAAAACGATGACTTTGCAGCATGCACCAGTTGTTGTGGACATAAAAGCTTCGTATCCCGATAATCTGACTGGTTTTGACCCGTTAGGCTCACATATGACAATGATTAGGAACAAATTAGTATATATATACTGACGAAAGTCTGAAAGGTGTGACTTCAGTCCTCTTGCGTTCCACTTGATGACTGACGCTTCCTTGACTTCTTCTCGAAAGGATGGGTGATGGTTGGCCATGTCTCTACTCGAGAGATTCAATCACTGGGCTTAATGCGTCCAGTATTTTCAGTGCACTTCAAGCAGACGTGGTTCCAATGTTCGACAAAGTCACTCGAATGGCATTTATGAGGGGACGCAGAATTGAGATAACTTGACGATCTGCTTTGGGCATGTCATCAGCGGCAGGAGTAGGCCCCCGAGTGGGCTTGACAGTCTAGTTCTTTGGGAAGTTGCTGGCTCGGAAGCGCAGGCCATTCTTTTTGAGAAAGGTTACTTTCAGCTGGCTTTCTTGTGCTGCTCAGCCCATTTGTGGCCTGACTGGATACTGTGGGTGCTACAATGGAAGGGCCACTCTCCTTTCGTTTCTCTGCCTTTTTTGAGGAGGTTCGGTGACGCCGACGGCGGATCGTTTCAGCAGCCTCCCTGTGGGATGAATTGTCCCGAACCATTTGCTTGAGAACTGCGACCTCTTTCTTGATGCGAGGGCAGTCCTTAGACGAGGCAGCATGACAACCATTTCAGTTGCTGCACTTTAGGACAGTAGTCCGGCAAGTGCTCTCCGCGTGAGGCTCAGCACACCGGGACACAGTAACGAGTTTGGACAGACCCCCTTGACATGTCCAAGCCTAAAGCACTGATGGTATTGAAGCGGCTTTTGTACGAATGTCCGAACAGGGTGTCGGAAGTGTCCGACTTTAACGTGCGATGGTATGCAATCTCCTTTGAAAATCAGTTTGACGCAGCGCGAAGTTCCAAGGCGGCTCACATGCGTGATGACAACACCCTCACTTGCTGGTTTGACGAGGACAGGCAAGTCCGCGTTCGGAATGGTCCATCGGGATATACAGGAACGCACTTTGATGCGTCCTATCTCCGAGATTTGCAGCAGTTTTCTGAGCGCACTCTCGTTGTAAACATCGATTGCGAGGACACTCTTGCGCGTATTTATCCGAATGTTCTTAATTTCATTCGGCACGACCCCTTCCAAGGAAACAGATAGTTCTTGCTTGTTCAGCAATCGGAGGTTGCTTCAGGGTTCCTCGGGCACGAACACGATGTCGTGAGGCCAGCGTTCAGGACTTGACTTCAGAGTCGGCGTGCTCGCTTGCGTTGATGCATTCGCGTTGACAGTTCTCTTTCTGGCCCTCTTTCTGCGGACAGAAATGAAGCCATCATCCGATGAGTCGTCACCCGACACGGAGTATAGCTCAGTGTCCTCAGTGTCGCTGAGCATGCTTCCTCTCTTCCTCGTGAAGGACGGTCGTGATGACCTCTGGCCAGGACGGCCTCTGGAAGGCTCCGCGTCCATGGCCACAAGACGGGGAGCCGAGGCACCAGGAAATTCCGGAGATTTCGCCAGAAACCAGAGAACACAGGCAAAGTAGAAGCGTTCTACTAAGAAGACACTTCGTCGTCGTCTCCGCTGTATTTCTTGAGCTGTACACATCACTCTGCTGACCTCTACTGAATATGCCGCTGTCGTTTGGAACAGTAATTTTCGGTCTAACAAAGATCGAGTGGACAGAGTTCCGAGGAAATTTGTTTCTATACTGCGATATCAGTGCTCCAGGCAGATCAGCCGTGAACAACAGCCTCGCTCTCAGTCCCAGCTCGGTCTAGAAGATTTGGACTGCAGAAGCGCCAAAGCGGACTGAACTTTTTTATCCAAGCCTATAAATGGCCTCATTGACTGTACAGACATATTGGATAACGTTCGTACAAAAATAGCTGCTCGAAAAATAACTAGGGTGTCGTCTCGTCTTTTTCATGTATCTATACTTCTGGCGTCTCCAAAATACATTCGCCCGCCTTCCAAGCAGCACTCTAACCCATTTCATACCATTTCATCACTGTATTTTGTATGTTATGTGGTAAACCATTATTGCATAACATGTGTACTCTATGCCTGTTTCTTCATGCATATAAAGGGTGTTCCTTTTTAAGTTTTACGGACTTTTTTAGAAATCAACTATGGCAGGTAGCATAATTCCTATCCTTGAGCTGGGTTATTCGATGAGGCGGACATTAGTAGCACGAGAAATCGAAACACATATTCAACTAATTAACAGAAATTCACTAATTAACTTCTTAGTTAATTACTTTAGACACATATTGCAATTTATGAATTGTAGCAGGTGAGCTTGTCAGGCGTATTCACTTGGAATGAATTTCCAGAATAACACTAGTTTGTAAGAGACGAGATAGACACAACACCCGTTCCTTGGGCAAGCTGTCTATTGTCTACTTCGTCGGCCTCCGCCTCTGTCTATCCAGCCTCCGAGCCATGGACCCACCCTTCATTGCACTCGGCCACGCTGCGACTGGTTTGCTCCTGCAAGAAAATCACATGATGTCTTGTTACGTCTGTCGACGGATGCAGTTCCTCATGCGTGACACATGCACAGTAAAGTTATTTCGCTTTCTGTTGTCTATGCGTGAGTCAAAAGCCGTGGACCGTACTCGCCAAGTGTTCTTGCCCAGGCGCTCAGTAATAACGAAAGGTCATTCGTACTTTGTGCGCAGTTTGTTTGAAGAGGACGGTGCACCTCGTTGTGCCCACACCTCGTCGCCTATATTGTATTGTGGTGCCGGTCATAATACCGTTATTGCGCATGCGCAGCATGCGCAATCCTTCTGCGCGCCTCTGTTCGGATATTGTGACAAAGTGTATGTCGTGCCACGGAACGTCCAACTTTTATGGGCATGTCCAAGCATAGTGTAGTGTTAAGTTTCGGTAGTTGGCCAGTACACGATCTCGTATGGGGAAGTTCCTGTAAAGCCGTGTTTATTGCGTATGCAGCCGCTTGGAGATGGCCTTCCCAATCAGCTTCACCTCGTTTGTGATTCTTGCAATACGGTGCGATTCGAGCTTGTATGGTCTGGTTTGACATTTCCGTCAGACCATTCGCTTGGGGATGGTAGGCAGACGCGAAGTGATGCGCAACTTCCAGCTTGTTGTAGGTAAGTGTGGAGCTCGCGACTGCGGAAGGTGGTCGACCGTTCGGAGATCAACTTTTTTGGAAGACCGTGTCTCCATTCGAAGCGGTCTCGCAGGAATTGTATGACATAGCTGGTGGCAAGTGAAGGCATGGCAACAACCTCTGCGAGCTTGGACAAGTAATCCACAGCGACTATAATATAGCGATTACCCACTGCCGACATTAGAAGAGGCCCGATGTGATCTATGCCCAGCGTATGAAAAACCGTCTCAGGAGGCGTAATGGGCATAATGAATCCATGTTGACATCCGGGACGCCGTTTGTGCTGTTGGCACACCTCACAGCTGGCGAAGTACGAACGTACATTCTTATCTTAATAAAACTTGTTCTTGGGCTAGTTGGTACATCCTTCATACAAGCATTATCTTAACAACAAGTTTTATTAGCATATATTCTATAGTAGGGCCCTACCTTCGGTTCAATTCTTCCTAAGTCTGAACCTTGCTTACTAGTCGCTTATATTGCTGAAGCTACATGCAGTGCAAGATACCTGACCTACCACGTCACCAATGGATTGGTCCCGCTTGAAGTGCAAGCCTTGTGCGGGTTTGTGAAGCCGTCAATCGGGCACGCGAATGAGAATTTGTCAAATGTGGAAGTCATAAGTTTGGAGACGAATTCGCCTTTTGCAAGACTGCCTGCAAAGCAAGTGCTTTGACTCTGACACAGGCTGGCTAGCTCATCAGAAACTCAAGTCGTATCAGAGGGCTGCGCAGCAGACGACGGAGTTTTGGGGGCGATGTACGTTAAATCACTTGACCAAGGCTACCAAGAAGGAAGCTGCAAAACCTGCCCAGCTGCACGTTATGGGAGATCTGTACCTGCCTGAAAGGATATCCAACACGCTGAAGAAAGGACCAAAGTTTTCAGAGCCCCCGGGACTTCAAGCTCTCGCATTGTTGGCACTGAATAGGCGTGTGTCTAACGCGGTGTGGAAGGTGAAGACAGATAAAGATGCCTGTTGAAGTAGTGGAGGGCCTTGCAAAAAAAAAAAAAATGTACAGCGTGAACATGTGTGTTGTAAAGATGCAACTAGGGAAGTGTTTTCTTATTTTAAGCAAAACAATCTTCAGTTCCTGCAAGCCGATAAGGTGGGAGGATTTGTTGTTATGTCTTCCAGATGCACTTGCAATAGGAAAGAACTTCAAGCCAGTAAAGATCCAAGAGAACAAGGTAAAAGCCAAGACCACGTTGCTGTGTAAGGATCTTGAACTTTTAAGACTGTCTGGAGCGGTTAATGCTTCAAAACTAGGTATTCTGTCGGTGTGTTTTTAGCGTGAAAACACACAAGCCAGAGAAGCCGTTTCGGTGTATTGTTAGTGAACGATATTCGTGGCAAGAACTTGTAAGCCGGTTTCTTTAAGCAACTAAAATCGCTTGTGGTGGAAGATCCACTTCTTGCAAGAAATTCGAATGACGTTACGCCGTTCTTGCAAGGTTTTAAAGGGGGTGGTTGTGCGTTCTCAGTAGATATAATAGATTTATTTTATTCGGTGCCGCATACAGAATTATTTACCGTTGTGAGAACCTGTATTGAAGAGAATGGCGTTATTGCCTCTGAGAGGACTGCAGGAATTTCCGTTGATAATTTTATGACCTTATTAGACTTTTATCTGTGTTCGACATTTGTGACGTACGAAGAGCAGGTTTATATTCAACGGAACGCGATCTGTATTGGATCGTGCGTAGCCCCAGTGCTATGCAACATGTTCCTATAGCCTCTTTTGACAGATTTCTGGCTCAGGCCCTTGACAATGCAAAGGTGCATAGGATTTATAGATATGTAGACGATTTTTTAGTAGTTTTAAATACTAAAACATGTATAACTACTACTAACTTGGTGGACGAAATCTTGATGTAATTCAGACAACATGCGAATGGGCTGTCCTTCATGAATATCCTGCCTATTAACAACAAAATACAATTTTTAGATCTGAGCCTCACGCTGTCAGAGGAACATATTTGCTGGACCTACTGTCCCCGATCATGTAAAGAGGTGGTGCCCTATGATGCGGCCCACTAAAAAAGTAATTAAGAGAGGTATTGCTTCTATGTGCTTGGAAGGTGCGATGGCGAGATCGTGCCCTCACAGGATGGCGGAGAGCTTTGACGGTCAGGTCAACCGGCTCTACTCAGCTGGGTATCCTCGCTCCGTCGTTGGTGTTATAGCTGAAATGCTCCTTCAAAAATTGAAAGGAAAAAAGAAGGAACGGAAGCCGATGGAAGAAAGGCCAATAGTTGTACTCTAGGTACATAAGGTTGCGCACAACCTTAAGAAGGTAGCGAATAGGTACAAGGTCCCTTTGGTCTTTTCTGCACCAAGGAAGTTGTCAGGTCTGTGCCCGTGGATTTCAAAAGCGCCAATGCCGTCTGTATGTGGCAAGAGGTTTGTAAAGCCCGACGTCATCTGTGCGGTGGGTGTGGTGTATGGAATTCCGCTCAGCTGCGGCAGGGTTTACATCAGCCAAACGGGCCGATTTGTTAACCACAGCACTTTCCATTAAGAATAACCTTTCGACACATTTACCTGTGCACTGCAAATCCTGTAAATGTAAGGCAAGATTTAAGAAGTTCAGCATTCTTTTTAGAAGTAACGAGGCGCTGACAAGAGAAATGCTGGAGGCATATTACATAAGAAGAAAAAAGATATCTGCATTAGCGATACGTCAGTGGTGTTGTGCGGCATTGAGTTTGAATTCTTTTTGATGGTTTTTAAACTAGCACACGTTTCTCATTGACTCATATAGGGTGGTATGATGCGCGGAGCCTTGCCGCGCATGTGTGGCTTGGCTATATATTGCGATGTTTTCTCGGAATAAAGTTAGTGGCGAGTGACGCTCTTTCCTTTCGCCTCTCTTGGTGTGTTGCATCTTTCCGTTGTATGTACATTCTTATCCCTTCTCGGCCACCAAAATCGTTCTTGTGCTTTGCGTAAGGTTGATCTATAGCCGACATGGCCTCCTTCGGGGTTGTCGTGGATGGCACGCATAATACTCGATCGTAAGGGAGCAGGAATCACCAGAAGGTGGCGTTCGTCTCTCTCGTTGGCCCAGTGGCGGCGATACAACGCACCATCACATAAAACAAACTTGGCATTGCATCCCATATCCGGAATAGAGTCTATAAGGCATATCAAACCTTTGTCAGCGCGTTGGGCCTTTGTCAGGTCTCGGTCAGCTTTCTCGGTTCCGCAGGAAGGCATCCTATATTGGGAATTGTGATAAAGCGTCCGTAAGCTGCTTTTGTGCTCCAGCACGGTGACGCACGTCGTACGCGTAGTCCTGTGGCCGAACAATTAATCCATCGGGCAAACTTGTGTTTGAGGTACTGCTTTTGAGACATTTATGAAATCGCGGAATTATCTTGGAAAAAAAAACACACAGCGCAAAAAAGACACGGACACGAGAGAGCGACACGCACACAGCGCTGTCTCTCTCTCGTCTCTCGTCGCTCTCTCCTGTCCGTGTCTTTTTTGCGCTGTGTGTTTTTTTTTTTTTCAATGAATCACCAACACGCCCAAGCTTCCACGCGGAATTATCTGTTACTACCGTGAATCGTCGGCATAACAACATATTGATGGAACTTCTCATCCACGCTACAAACTACAGCCAAACACTCCAGTTCATTCGAGTGGTAATGACACTCCGCGTCAGAGAGTTTACGACTGGCGTAGGCGACAACGTGTGCACGCCCACTTGTATCACGCTGAAGCAAGACTGCCCCATATGCCAATCTGACTCGCATCAGTATGTACTTCTGTCACCCAATCTTCATTAAAGTGGCACAGCACCAGATGATGTGTCAGCTGGTGTTTGAGGGTTCTGAAGGCTTTGTCCTGCGAAGGTCCCCATTGAAATTGAGCTCTTTTCTTTAGCAAGACCGTGAGTGGAGTAGCAGTTGACGCAAAGTTCAGCAAAACTTGCGCAAGTACGACGCCATTCCGAGGAATACTCGGAGCTGTTAAATACAGGTTGATGCAGGATATTTGGCTAC
The DNA here is from genome assembly GCF_013339745.2 of Dermacentor silvarum. Classification (NCBI taxonomy): domain Eukaryota; kingdom Metazoa; phylum Arthropoda; class Arachnida; order Ixodida; family Ixodidae; genus Dermacentor; species Dermacentor silvarum. The sequence continues at coordinate 174,829,749 of NC_051154.1, forward strand.
GGCGTCTATGCGTTCAGGTATAGGGGTTGTACACCGTTACGAGATATCTTACTGGCTGATGATCGTCGGTTGGAATATGGTGCTTTAGTACGCTAGTTCCGGGTAGCTGAGCAGTAGTATCAGCGAAGAGCGACTCGTGCCTTTCGAGTATAGCGGAGAGTGTAAGTAGCGTTCTCAGCTCACCCTGTGAAGCTTAAGCTGGAGGCGTACTCGCGGACCCACGGAACGGAGGCTGACGCTACTCCCTTCCACAGTAAGCCGCACTTCTCCTTGAAAGAAGGTAATCTGCCCCTAAAACCATGTCTGCAGGCAGGTCTTCGAAGACGGGCACTGAGTCCAAGGCCTAGGTGCCGGCTTCGGTTTCGAGTTGGAGGTTCAGCGCACCGACCGGCAGTACGTTACCACCGAGGCCCCGGAGGGGTGCCTCAGTCCAAGGCTTGAGAGTTTCTGGGGCATGGCGTCGAAGCAACGCCGTACCCTATGCTCCAGTATAGACAAGCGTCGTAAGTTCTCCGATGCCGTCGACGCGGACCATGAGTGTTGGAAGCGGGCGTGTTTGATATTGCTTCGATTGATGTTGGGCTTGGGGGCAGGTCTTATATCCATGGCCGAAGCGCCACTCGGCATTACAAGATATATATATATATATATATATATATATATATATATATATATATATATATATATGGTGGCTCGCCTCCGTCGAGTGATTACTCTGATGAAGGCTGAAGGCAGGACCACCTGACGAAACGTAAGTAATCTTTGGTGCGTTTGCCTAATACATATAAGGCAAACGTACTAACAATAACTTTACTAACGTTTCGGCAGATTGGCTCGAGTCTTGTTAATCACGACCATAAAAAGCTAAAAGACAATGAAGCCAAGGAAAGTGGACGAAAAGATAACATGCCACTGGTGGGATCTCAACCTACAGCCTCCGCATTACGCGAGCATTGCACTACCAATTGTGCTACGGCGACGGCTATCAATTTATACAACTATCCATAAAGTGGAGTACAGGATCAAAGGGGTGCAGCAGTAGAGGAGGCAAAAAAGGCAAAAAGCACGCAGGGGAAAAATATAAAGAGCCATTCTACTTTGTGGAGGTGGATGACCAGTGAAGCTGTTTAGCACCCGACACAGAGGTGACACCGAACTTTGAACAAAGGTAAAAGCACATTTATTGTCTTGATCGGTGGTCATCATGATGAAAGGTACGCACAGACATTTATTGTCTTGATCGGTGGTCATTATTTGTCGTGGTCCTTCTTTTTGCAGTGTTGTGCGCCTCATGACGTAGGTCGTCTTGCATGGCGTCCCGCATGCGCTTGGCGTTTTCTGCGCGCTCTTCATCAGTGGTGTTTGCCGCCCGCCGGCGACGATTGCATTCTCGTCTCTGTTCCTGTCGTCGCTATACGCAGGCGCGTTGCTCCTCGGGAGTCCGGACTATACGCGGCCTCTCCATTACGACGACAGAAGAGAAGTGAAACGGACGACGGGACCGCCACTCAGAGGAGCCGGAGGAAAACTAGTCACGCGTGGCGTTTTGGCGGCACCGCCACCACGGGAGAGCGGAAGGAAAGGAAACCAGATACGCAAGCGCTTGGAACACCGACAAAGAGAGGGTGTGCGAACGTAGACGTGACCGACGCGGGTCGCACAGCTGCAAATTTTTGAGAAACCTTTCTTATCTACCTGGGAGGCTACTGATCTTGAAAATGGTGCCTATTGATAACTAATCTACTCAAAATGCATATTCAAGTGATGCGACGTATAAGCCTTTGCATTGAAGCAAACGATTTTGCATCAAATTCGGGATTTGAGATTTTGCCACACGCAGAACAAAAATGCACGGAACCCTAGCCATCAACAGCTTCGCTGTGAAAAATTGCGCAGAACCCATCTCACGATGACTGTCGACGGTAATGGTTTATCATTTAATCAATATAGAGACGCAACGTATTTCCATCGTCGAGACGAGATATTTTAAGAGGCGTGTACTGCAGCGGGACTCCTCTTTCGCGCTTCCCCTAAGAATACGGCGCCATCTAGATCCACTGCCGTGAAGTCTGCGCATGACTTCACCGGGCTTCTCTCTCGCGCTTTGTTCTGGACACGCTGCGCCATCTAATGGCACTGCCGAGAAGTTCGCGCGTGTCCTGCGAGACGAGAAGCCTGGCGCGCCGGTGCACCCTGCGCACGCTGAGAATTGTTCCCTCAGTTGGCCGCACACTCAGTGACCCAAGTTGGCGGGAGGTTCATTGAAGAGCGGCACATACCCAGTGCATTCATGGCGCCGCTCGCTAAAGCGTTGGCGTGAAAGACGCTCATTGAAAAGCAGCACATAATCAGTGCATTTGTGACGCAGCCTGCTAATGCATCGGCTTGCTGTCCTTGAGAAACTCTTGTGAGGTGGACTCGTTTCCGCTCAGCATCGCAAAAATATAAGGTATTTTTTTCGTCATTGTAGGGCGGCACATTTCTGGTGGCACATATCTATAGTTACCCAAGTGGGCGTGAAAGTCGTTCCTTGAACAGTGGCACACACCTACTGGCACACACCCAGTGAACCAAGTTGGCATCAAAGAGGTTCACTGGAGATCAGCACAGACACATGGCACATACCCATTGCTCCAAGTCGGCGTCAAAGAGTTCCTTCGAACAGCGGTACACCTACCCAGTCCCGCATATACAGTGACCCGTGTCGGCGTGTAAGAGGTTCGTGGAAGAGCGGCACGTACGTACACAATGCCACATACTCAGTGACCCAAGTTGGTCCGATGGTTGGTTTCGAACCCGGTTACCTCAGCACGGCAGCCCTTAGCGCTACCCATTCGACCACTGACTACCGAGTGACCCAGGCAGGCGGGAAAATGGTTAGATACAAAGATAGATACAAATATTCATAGATAGCCCCCAGAAAGTGCGTGAAATACCCAAAAAATGCGAACTCATTAGAATTGCAGTTTCTCCCTAAAGGCCAAGCATTGATTGCGATAGCAAATTACTAAACAGCTATAAGAAGTAAGGTTAGCAGTTTTATCGGTCGTATAAATTCCTGTTAACATTCGCTTACCAAATAAATTACAAAGCATGGTGTCGGGCGCACAGGCAAACATGAACACATCGTATTCGATGACGGCGGAACCTTGCTGTCGGAACAATGTCGTGATGGAGAGTGGCGGCAGCGGTGAACGAATGCTTAATGCTGCCTCATTTGCTTTAAAGGGACACTAACGCAAAAAATGAATCAGTTTAGACCGATAAATCGTTCTTGAAAACTCTGTCGTCGTTATTTCGAAATAATAGGTGGATTAATTATTAGATGAGAAAATGATGGTCAAAGTTTCAGCTTTTTTTTTTTTAATTTCACGCCGAATACCCAACGCCGGGACGCCACTATGACGTCACGTATTTCAAAGAATTTTTTCCTATTCAGGCCACGTCGGTTCAGAAAAACTTCGCGAAACTCGCCATGTTCAATCTTCAATCTTTGGCTACTCCAGAACGCAATGTAGTCTATCTTTAACACTAAAGAATTAACTAGGCCCTAGAATACGCTGTCAAAATCCATGATGCCACAGCGAGCTGGTGCGGGAATTTCAAGAAAGCGTCGCCACTCGTCTTTTGTTATTGCGCTTTTTCCGGCTTACCAAGCGTCTTATTGTGGTACGAGTGGTGTTTTTTATATTGTAGAAGGGCAATTTACTGATACACAAGGAATCATTTTTCTATTTAGTGTCTCTTTAACGCGTCTCCGAAGCCCACTCTGACTTTAAGCGCTGCACTCAACAACCAACAGCCTTGTCAATTTTATGATGCAGGTTTCCACGCCTGTCCCGCAAAGGGGGCAAGTTGATGCTGTGTACTGCGACCTCAGAAAGCCTTTGACGTAGTTAATCTTCCACTTCTGCTCGAGAAGCTTGCGCACTACGGTGTTGAAGATGCTATTGTAGCTCTACTACCCAGCTTCAACTACGCCTCGATAGGTCCTGCTACGTGAGCGTAAATGACGAATCTTCTTTTGTTTATACTGTATTCTAATGGGGCGCGTGCCCGAAGGTTCCGGTTAGGTCCGTTTCTCTTGATTTTCGTCAATGACATTTCCTAAGCAATCCAGATGTCTTCATTTTTTTTTACGCTGATGACATTAAAATATTGAAGGATATGCACAGTATCGAGGACTGCGGCACTCTGCAGTCCGACCTATCCTCGTACTCTGAATGACGTCAATTAAACGGACTCGCTCTAAATTAATCGAAAACCAGAATTATGTCATATTGACGTAAATCTCACAATATCGTCTTCCCTTATTCGGCTGATCATGCAGTGTTGACGAGGGTTGTTCAAATGAGTTACCTCAGTGTGCTTTTATTGCGTTAGGAATTATATGGACACTCCAAGCGAATTTCCGCCGTCGTCGCCGCCGTCACCGTAATTGTCTGTATAAAATATAAGTGCGATAACATCGCGGCAGCGCGCCGTATGCTGTATGTGCGAGGGAAAGCATGCAAGAGTAAGCCGAAGAGGGTGGTTGGTGGCTTGATGCGCCGACGTCTTGACGCGCGCTCAAGGGAAGAAGGCGGGTAGCGTGCGCGCCGACTTTCTCGCGCGCGATGGTGAGATGAGGAGGAGGGTAGAGGGCAGGGTAGCGCGCGTCTCCTCTTCTACTCCGGCCGTGGCTCAGCACGGCGCGGCTCGGAGCGGCCGCGCGCGTCCTACCTTGGAGGTAATCTGAGGTGGGTCCGAAGGCTAACCAATCCGAGATAGCTGATGGCTTCATGCGCCTTTTGTTCCCGCGTTCCTAGTTCGCGTTGAAGCCAGAGGTAACTCAAAGGAGAATTCGCTCGCCACCGCTGCTGCCACGCTTCCTCACGCGTGCGTTTTGACAGCGAGTGCCCACAGTCATCGAGTGAGATGTGTTCATGTTTGCCTGTGAGCGCGTCACACCATGCGTTTTAGGTTAGTAAACGAATGTTTACAAGTTTATACGGCTGATGAAACTACTACGCTCCCCTAGTTTGCAATAGCTGTCTAATAATTTGATATCGCAATCGGTATTTAGCCTTTCAGGCGAAACTGGGATATTTTTCGTAACTCACCCTCACTTTTTTTTCGAACTTTGCGTTGTTATTTCAGTTGCACACACTATTGAAGTTGCCTTTACAGACCTGGAACCACGCAGTCAGATGCACCCTCCCGCTTCTGCCACGCCTGACGACGCTGGGCAGCCTGATCGTTCCTAGGCTTCGCCTGTCCTCTGTTTTGGTACTACGCCAAAGAGACCCTCCCGTCTTTAGTGGCACTGATGACCATGATGTGGAGAACTGGTTGTCGTCATATGATCGAGGGAGAGCGATTAACAAATAAAAAAGGAAAGGCTAAGCTAAACAATGTCATATTCTACCTTTCCGGAGTCGCCCATCTCTGGTTCGGAAATCATAAATCCAACCTTAACAACTGGTCAACGCTTAAAACAACGTTCGTGGAAATCCTCGGTCTACCTGCTGTGACGCAAGCTTCGGCCGGAATAACGGTTAATAGCGCGGTCACTCAACCGTTGTTCCGAACAACTCTAATTGGCCGGCAGATTTTTGGAAGAAGTATGTGCGCAAGCGCACCGGCGAACGCACACTTGCGGAGAGCGTTTTCGTGTGCTTGACTCCATCGGTGCAGAAGTCCAAGCCGTTTCCGACTGCTTTGCTGCCCTTTTCTCTTATATAAAGCTTCAGGTTTCAATGCCGGTATCTGTAAGCAACGCGCTTCGGTTCTTACATCTATAGTGTGTATAGTCGGGTTGTTATATGAAAAGCTCCTGAGCGAATGCTTTAAACGTTTAATTTAAGACCATCCTTATCCTGCAATCCGGATGGTATTCCCTCCCCATTCTAAAAACTTGCGACATTAGATTTGCCCCTGTACACATATTTATATTTGGTAACTTTTTGAATAGTTGCACTTTTTAGTCTCTTGTGGAAAACAGCTCATGTTTTTCTAGTTCAGTCTCGTTGTAAAACTTGTCTTGAACTACAGCTCGATTTCACTTCTCTGTGCCACATCTTATATTTCTGACCTTGCTCTTCATAACATATTGTCTTTTAGTGCGAAGGTCTATTTTTATTGCGAATCAAGACAGATTTCTTTCTGGCCACTCAACTTTCGCTAACTTCGCAAGTTTCGGGACGCAGCCTTCTGCTCCTGTACGTCAGATTGGGCAAGTTAAACCGAGGACTATCATGTCATCCTGCTTTTTATCGCTTTGTAGATTTATCATGAAAGGAAACCAACTTTCCCAATTTGGTCTACTATTGATACCGTTTACGGCGACTTCAACAAAGCTTTTGACGTGGTCAGTGACTCCCTGCTTCTCGTTAAGCTTACGCACTTTGGTGTTGGTTCTTGAATTCTCGCTCCCCTGCGCAGCTACCTTCTTGATAGATCACCTTGTGCTTGCGTCACTGGCCAAATGTATTCGTTGCAAGAGGCCACTAGGGGCGGCTCACAAAACTCAGTATGGGACCTCGTCTGTTCTTAATTTTTGTTATTGACGTTTCTTCCGCTGTCCAGAATTCACATGGCCTTCATATGTAGATCACATCGAGATTTATAAAAAAACTGAGCTATTGTTGACTGTCGTATTCTGCAGTCCAATGGTTTTTGAAGACAAGGTCTACTTACCTGACTTCACACGGAGCTGGTGTATCCGGGATCTCATTATCTTGTAACCACTTCTAGAGAAAAACAGTTGGTTTGGTGACTTGCAGATGTCGCATAAACATGAAAATGATATCAAATGATTCCTCTCTATGCCGAGAACACGTAGCAATGGTCCGCAACTAAGGATATAATAAAAAGGAATCTGATCATTCGTAAACATGGCGTGATGTGAGTACCTGAGCCGCTGTCGCCCTCTGCCGTGCCGCCTCCAGGTGCCGTCTAACTCAACTGCCACCTCCTCCGTCAAATCGCATGAAGTGCCCGCGTTCAATGCTAGCGATAAAATTAGTGCTGTCGAAGTGGGTGGAGGAAAACGATATATTGGGGAACTACCGAATAGGTTCAGACCAGGCAGATGGAGGATATCTTTGCACTAACGCAGTGCATAGAGATTTCAATAGCTCAGAATAGACCTTTATGGATAGCATTTCTGCATATTAAAGGAGCTTACGTATGGCAACGTAGACCGGTAATTGTTATTGGGTATATCATCAAGCTCGAGGACATAGACGAGAATTTCGGGAACTGTTGAGGGAGTTGTATAGGTACAACCAAGTACAAATCATATGGGAAGACCGGAAATGCAATGCAGGTATGGAAATTCACTGAGGATTGAAGCAGGGATGTCCTCTGTCTCAATTTTTGTTCACGTTTTATGTTAGGGGCACAGAAAGGCGATTGGAAAACAGTGAATTAGGTTTTGATCTTACAACTGTAATGGGCAAGAAGTGCAACAGAAGGTCGCTGGGCTGACGTACGCGGACGTAATAGTACTACTAGCGGACAATGCAAGGCATATGCAGAGACTTACGAATATAAGTGGCAATTCAGCGACGAATCTAAGTCTTAAGTTTAGCATAGAGAAATCCGGAATTATGATCTTTAATGAAGCGATGAGTAATGTAGCAGTATCAGTTCAACAGGACGTGATACCCATAGTCAAGCAATATAAGTACCTGGGCGGCGGCCGCATTTCGATGGAGGCGAATTGCAAAAACGCCCGTGTGCTTGCGTTGTAGTGCACGATAAAGAAACCCAGGTGGTCAAAATTAATCCGGAGTCCTCCACTACGGCGTGCCTCATAATCAGACCTGGTTTTGGCACGTAAAACCTCAGAAAGAAGAAGAATATAAATACCTGGGATTATACATAAACGACAGAAAGGCCCGCTCAAGCATCCAATGTAACCTAAAAGTGAAGGGGAAGCGGATTGCAGCAATAATGAAACATAGAGCACTTTGGGGCTGCAATAAATATGAGGTGGTACGAGGAAGTTGGATAGGTGTAATGGGCCAGCGCTAACGTTCGCCAAATGCAATTCTGTGCTTTAAATTGGAAATCTTGTTGGGGTTGGAGATTAGCCAGAGGGCGGTTGACCGGCTGGCTTTGTGGGCCCACTGTAAAACTAGAAATGAGGCAGTGCAAGGTGACTTAGGGTGGGCTTCTTTTGAAGTCAGAGAAACGCAGAGCCAGATTAGTTTTGAAGAAAGACAAAGGAACATGGATGAAAAGAAATGGCCGGCTAAAAAGCACTATTAAAATTAAAATATATTATGCATTGTTTGCTTCTAAAATTAATTATTGTAGTTTGGTCTGGCTAACAACGAAAACGAACATACAAAAAGTTGTATTATTGCAAAAAAAAAAAAGTTATACGACAGATCGCCAACCTTGAATATTGTGAATCTAGTGTGAGCGCTTTTCAAATATTTAACAAAATTCGCATAAGAAACATGTATGACTATCGTGTTCTGGCGTCTTTTTAACATTCAAATAATATATTTAGGCAGTTAGAAAAAAACGGCAAGCTTACATGTACACAAGCCTGTGTTAAATACGCGCAGCACAGACACGTGGTTTCTGCCACGTTTTCGCACAGATTACAAACTCATAAAATGCTGCAATACAATCTTCCTTTACTTCTGAACAAATACAAAGGAACAAAATACATGTCGAAATCTCAGTTGCGAGCATTTTTTGTGAAAGTGGTGTGGTGTAATAAATGTTTTGTTGTATCAATTTATTTTTTATGAAATCCTCATATTTCTATCTGTTTCGTGTGTGTTGATGACACACTCTTTTTATTTTGATCCGATACTATTTTTATTTGTTGGCTTTGTTTATCAACATATATACTTACATGTCCACTTCATGTATTGTTGCCAAGTGTCTTGCTTTTGCCGTTTTCGCTGTATCTGCTTTGTAACGGCACCTGGGCCTCTGTCAAGCTGTCTACACAGCTTTTAGCCCAGGTAGCCATCCAGTACTATCTGGTGAATAAACTGAATGAATGAATGAGTGAATGAATGAATGAATGAATGAATGAATGAATGAATGAATGAATGAATGAATGAATGAATGAATGAATGAATGAAATATCTGCACCTCAAAAGCGTCGACACAGAATGGAAGAAGAGGTCTAGAAAGTTGGCAACTAAGTAGAGGGTAATTAAAAGTGTAAATAGACAACCAGAACTCATCAAAAAGAAAGTGAGAGAAACAGAGACAGTGAATTAGATGCAAAGAACGGAAACAAAAACACCATGGAGATTTACGAAAATGGCAAAAAAAAATGAAAAAACATCAGGAGGCTAAATCTGTACGATAACGCAAAGGGGAGTGCCTTGCTATTGAAAATCGAGCTGGTTACCTCAGGACAAAAACATACCGGAGCAAATATTTGCAACGGGATGACGCATATGTCTGCTGCAACAAAACTCCGGAGACAACTCAGCACATCCTAATGGAATGCGAAAGTATTCACCCAGCGAGTCCCCTACGTAAGGTACACCTTCCGGAAGCGCAAGGATTTAAAGCGGATGGAAGCAGTAACTAGTGAGCAGTCGAAATAAGCAAGAAACGGTTAGATTATTCGTGAGAAAAAAGCATGGAAGAGATTGATAGGACCGGAGTTGTTGCAAGTGTAGGTAGGTAATGGTGCAGTATAGTGTAAGTTTGAAATAGTGATCTCGATCTTAACTTTTGCTAAGACCGAGATCAGATAGACAAAAGCCTAGATAGCGATGGATGTAGCAAAAGCCGATTAAATCAATAAGCCTAGGGGACTATTTGTCGCCGTTCCGTTTCAAATGGGATGCCAATCATCATCATCATCGTCGTCGGCATCGTCAATACAGTTCAGATGGGAGGATTGCTGGGTCGGAGAATCAGAGAGAACGGAGAGCCGCAGGCCGCGCGAGTCCCTTGCCCGGGCCTTGGCCGTGTGTTTTCAAGAAGCCATAAACACCCGGAGCAAATAGCCGTATGCCTCACTGTAGCTTGAAAGAACCACAAGAAAACCAAGGTGAGTGGCGCATTCTAGAGTGGCAATTACGCTGAAAAAATTTTAATACGAATTTTGAGCGCAGCTGTTTAGGTGTTTTGAATTCACGATATATTAGGGCAAATAATTTGATTCTGAACGACAGGGTCCTCTCGGCGGCGGCGCTGAACCTCTGCTCGGGTATCTCGTTTAGCAGCAGTGGCAGACGAAGCATTTCCACCAGTTGCGTCGCTCATTGTTCAGAAAGAAAGCGTGAACATGGGAACGCTTGGGTCGCGCGGGGTGCCTTCTCTAGCGGCGGCGGAGGTTCAGGCGAAGTAGCACATGCGCAATGGGTCCGAAGTCCACGCCAAGCGTGTCTCGTGCCGCACTCTGCATTTCTCCTACCCTATCCGCCTCCTGTTTCCGCCTCATGCTTCCGCTGCACCCTCCTCGTCCACTTTCTTCGTCGCGCTCTCTTCGCTATCGCCATCTTTCATCCCCCGCTGCACTCCGCGTTTGGTCTTTCATCCTTCGCTGTACTCGATCGCTCGGTTAGCCGAGGAACGCCGTCGCCGACGCTGGCAACGCAGGAACGGGCGCCTAAGAGCTGCGCTCTAAAAGTGTGAACCAAGCGCCGACGCTAAACAAGGCAAGGTGAACGTAATTGCGCGTGAAATGCGATACGAATGAGATACGAAATGCGTGAATAATTAACATGAAAAATAGACAGACAGAGACAGATAAATATAATCTACATTTAATAATCGAGTTATTTGAACCACCATGTAGTCGACCTTTTCAAGCGAAGCTTTTGCCTCACAAGTGTCGGTGCCGTTGTACGTGTGACCGCAAAAAACTCTCACTCTCAAGCCGCGCGAAAATAAAAATTGCTCGTCGGGCTGCGGATTCGAACGACCGACCTCCGGGTTGCAAGACCATGCAAGACAGTGCTGAACCGATTCAGCCGCTGTCGTTTTTTTTTATTGCCATTTCGCAAACACAAACAAAATTATGTACATAATCTAAATACACCAGCCACAACTCGGCCAGTGTATGTGGTTTAAAAAGGCATCACAGAAGTCAATTGGTCTAGCACAGGTAGCCACTCTGGGGTTTCACATTGTGCTCTGAACAAGTCACGCGTGTAGATCATACTCTCAACAAAATAGTGTCTTGCTGAGTGAACTTGTATATGAGCGTGCCTAATATCCATTCTCGTCTTCCATACGCTATGCATGCAAAGCAACATTAGTATATAACTCGGCACTTCCCCAATATCAGCACGTGGAAGAAACCGGATTCCAAAAGGGCTTAACGGCAATTCTTTTTTAAGAGTTCTTTGTAGAAAGTCCCACAGAAATATGGCATCGTGGCAGTCTAGAAAAATATGCTCTATTGTTTCCGGTTTGTTACAGATTAAACAGTTTACTAACTAAGGTACAAAAAGACCTTTACTTTGTAACCATGTCTTTACAGGGAGAGTGTCAGTATGTATCTAAAAAAAGAACGTGTTAACTGAGGGTCTGACCGGCATTTCCTTAACACGCTCTTGCACATCGCGCTGCAGGACCTAGCTTGTAGACAGCTCGATAGACAAGTATTGGTAGGAACAGATCTAGAATATCACAAACAAACGCTTTTAGGTGCGAAGCACCTTGCGCCCGGGCTGTCGGCGTCTCCTGTTGTAATCGTCGTCGTAGTCGTAGTCACGGTATGCAAGCGGCTCGTGTTCGCGCTCGGCACGCGCTCGTGCCACTGCTCCCGCGTTCGTCGTCGTCGTCGTCTTCCACAGCTGGCTGCGTTGAAGCAAGCGGTTCGTGCTCGCGCTCGGCAAGCGCTCGTGCCACTGCTCCCGCGTTCGTTGTCGTCATCGTCTTCCACAGCTGACTGCGTTGCCACTCATCATCATCAGACCAAGAGGAGGCCTCGACGTTAAGAAAGTCAGTACGATTCGACTAGCCCAAGCTTTGGCCATGGCGGTGGCCTTATCTCCAGACGAAGTGGATGAAGACATCGTCTGCCCCAACGCTGCTCACAACATTCTCGTCGTTTCTACACCGGCGAGGAAGAACGCCTGTGCCTATACGCGGCCGTTCAGAAGATACGCTTCAGGGAAGGCACGTACGACGTGACAGCTTATTAGGCCGCCTCGGACAACACATCAATGCCTCAACACATCATCACATCAACGCATCAACACATCATCGACGCATCAAGACTACTACGACGGTGGTCGTACTCTTCCAAGGTATGAGAGTGCCGAACTACGTCATGTGTGGCACGGGCATGCTGTCCTGCACTAAACTTAGGGAAACGCTTTCACGCCTACGTCAGCGCTTTTATAAGGGACCCTAAAGTCACTATTAAAATCGGTCAACTAAGATCCGACGAATTCAAGTTAGGGGCTAAGGGCACTCCGCAGGACGCGGTAGTCTCACCCCTCCTTTTCAACATAGCAATGAAAGGCCTCTCGGAAAGGCTGGCTAGCGTCGAGGGCACGAACCACGCGCGCTATGCGGACGGCATCGCCATTGATGCGTTGGGGCGTCCAACGGGGCCGTGGAGCATGCCCTTCGGGAGGCCCTGGATGTTACCGAGGAGTACTTAAAAGGGACGGGATTCTGTCTGTCACCGTCAAAGTCAGAACTACTGCTTTATAGACCAGCTCGCAGGGGCAAGTGACTCTCTACCCCTCTCGACCAGATTCCCATTAACCTATATGCGAAATCTGGTGAGATCATCCCCAGAGTCGAATCGGTCAGGATTCTTGGTCTGATACTAAATGCAAAGTGAAGCAACAATCAAACTATTGCCCACGCCAAGGCAAAGACGGAGAACATGCTCCGATAAATCACAAAAGTCTCGAACCGCCGAGGCGGCCTCAGTGAGAGCAATCTCCTTAGGCTGTATCATGCGTTCCTCATGAGCCACATAAACTACGTAGCATCAGCGCTCAACTGGTCCCGCTCGGAGGAGACCAAAATCGATACGCTGATGAGAAAAAGCATCAAACGCATACTGGGAACTCCCACTAGCACTAGCACAAAGAAGCTCCTACAACTAGGGGTTCACAACACCCTCACGGAGGTAATCGAAGCACAAAGAACGGCGCAAACCGTCCGCCTCTCGTCTTCGAAGGCTGGCAGAAGTCCGCACGTCTGGCCCCCTTGACCATCGACGACAATGCCACCATATTCTCTCACACCGTTAGGGAAACCTTTCAGGTTAGCCCTTTCCCAAGGAATGTACACCCTCAATATAATGTGGCCAGACGCAAGGTACGTGCCCCCTCTATCATTGACTTTACGCACAAAAGCCTGCAACTAACTACCAATGTAGATGCTGCCCAGTATGGGCACACATATTCATTTGTAGCTGTTGTAGCTGATCCTCACGGCAAAATCGTTAATGCAGCTTCGGTAAGACACACCACAGTAGCGGCGGCTGAACAGGCTGCCATCGCGCTAGCTATGAACGACCCCTCGCGGCCTTACATCTACACTGACTCGAGATCAGCCATACGAGCCTTTCTATCTGGCCTAATCTCGAAAGAGGCAGCGGCTATAATCAAGCAAAGACCACCTGATACTTTTCACACTATCGCATGGTTCCCGGCGCACATGGGAACCAGTGTACATCCCAGCAAACCCAACCCGAATGAGCTAGTTCATGACCAAGTGCGAGGGCTAACATTCCGCGATGGTCCTGATACGCTAGACAGTCTGGATTGTGGGCATAACTCGGACCCATTACTCTCTTTTCATGAAATAGTCAAACACTATCAGTTCGGGCGCAGGCAATTCCCGCTTCCACACCCACAGCTAACTAGAACTCAATCTATAGAACCCACATTGAGAATGTTACAAACGGGATCGTTCCCGTCGAGAGGAAAGTTTAGCCGCTTTGCTCCGGACATCGACCCACACTGCCCTGAGTGCAATGAAGAGTATTTCTCGTTAGCACACATGTTCTGGCAATGTTCTGCTTTACAAAACTTTTAATAAACAAGAGGACTGGGAGGAAGCCCTTAAAACCGGCGATCCCCAGGACCAACTAAGGGCTGTCCAAAGGGCCCGCGAACGGGTGGAGGACCATGGTCTTCCGGCCCCAACGTGGGAGTGGCCCGCAACTACGACTTAGTAGTTCCTTAGGACCTTTATAAAGTTTGTTGACTTACTGACTGACTCTTCTGTCGTCGTTATGGAGAGGCCGCGTTTACGGGGGTATGAGCCATTGCTTAAGGGGGTATGAGCCGTTCAATGTTTTATGTAACGGACAGTTTTAATTTTGAAGAAATTTCATGGAAATCCATTCAGAATGAACGCGCTCGGGAAAGGCCTCGTCGTCGACGTGCCCATTCTAGCGTGAGGGCCTCCGAAGCCCAGGCGAAACGTCATCGAAGAGCCGCGGACCCCGAGTTGAGGGAGCGCGATGTTGAGGCCAAACGTCAGCGAAGAGCCACCAATCCTGAGTTGCGGGAACGCGATGCTGAGGCCACATGTCAGCGTCGTCTAGTCCTCCAGGAACCCGACAAAGGAACGCATCGGCAACCTAGCGCCAACTTCCCCGGTGCGACGGCCAGCAGGTTTCCACGCGAGTTTCTCAACCGGAACTTCAGAGCCAGCTGCAGTGCGTGTGACCGATGTGGTTCGAGCACAACGTGGTACTCGTCAGTGCAATTCGTTCGGAGGAACACCGAAGAAACACACAAGCTACGCTTACTGCCATTTCCTCGACAGGGGAAGAGCTACTAATTTTTCTTCGTTAGCATCAACACTAGGTTGACCCTTTCTTTTTTCCTTCTTTTTTTTTTTCTCCGTGGTGTAAAGAGAATGACTTCAGCTTGAATGTTGCTAAAACCAAGGTTATGTATTTCACTAACAAAAAGCAAAAATGAGCTTTCTTATTCCGTGGAATCTGTTCCATTATTTAAGGTCGTTAAAATCAATGATCATCTTGTTCTCTTTGACACCACTCTAAACTTTCCTGTTCAAGTACTAAACGCACTGCAATGTGGGGTCTGCGCACTCTCACTTCTGTTCGCCGATGTTCGATGTTCGATGTTGTGTTCGCCAATCTCAGCATGAAGAAATGAGACGCACGACCATACTTGCTGGCGTGGCGGTGAAGCTCTGAGGGCCCGCCTCGGCCCTACATCTCTTTATTGCGTGCACAAGGCTCGCGCTATAGACCAATCGGCGTCCTATATGTAACAGCCGACTTTAAAGAAACTTCAATTTTCCAACGCCTCTTCTCAAGCTACATACAACCATACATCTTCCTCAACTTGAATACGCGCCAGCGGCTTGGAATGACACCTCTAGATCCAACAGGTGCACCATATAATGGGGTCAGAAAAAAGTTTCCAAGTATCGTAACTGTTCTTGTCTGGCCCAAGAAGGGCACACATAACATGCTGAAGTGTTCGCTGTGTGGTTGTTAGCTACAGTATAGGTGTTCGTTACTGCAGTTTATGGATGTATATGTGTATGACTGTTTGCCACGCATATATTGCTGAAATCATTTTTCCCATATCTTGCAACAGCCTCCCCATAAAAGCTAACAATATGTATGAAATAAATAAATAAATAAATAAATAAATAAATAAATAAATAAATAAATAAATAAATAAATAAATAAATAAATAAATAAATAAATAAATAAATAAATAAATAAATAAATAAATAAACCACCATCGCTTTACTAACAACGGGGTTGGTTTTTGTTCTAGCACGGTTACTTTATTACCCCGCACCTTCCACCACTTATAAGGAACCGTTTATTCCAGCCGAGCTCGAGCTACGACGAAGAAGAACAAACTGTGCGACTGACGATGACAAATACAGATGAGAAATTTGTACAAGTGATGATGAGTAGAGATGAAGTAGAGTCAGTCATGCATGGGTCACGCTCACACTAGCATCACTTCGTTACTGGTGTAATGGCGCTGACCTTCTGTTTCAGCTCAAACTCCTTCAAGGTATTCTCAACAGCATTGAACTCCTCAGTTGTATCGTGCTTCGAATTCAGCGTAAAATCACCAGGAAGCATGAATCTTTTCACGTTCCTGTGTGCCATTTTTGAACATTCAAATGTCCATAGAATACAAAGTCTTTATTACACTTTTTTGTTGGTCTTGATATTTTTCATGACTTGCTGTAATTGTATTGGCCCGAGCTTTGTATTGTTGTAGTAACTGTCCCACATTACTGGCCGGGGTGGCTCAGTCAGCTAAGGCGTTGCGCTGCTGAGCACTAGGTAGCGGGATCGAATCCCGGCCGCGGCGGCCGCATTTCGATGGAGGCGAAATGCAAAAACGCCCGTGTGCTTGCGTTGTAGTGCACGTTAAAGAACCCCAGGTGATCAAAATTATTCCGGAGTCCTCCACTACGGAGTGCCTCATAATCAGAACTGGTTTTGGCACGAAAAACCCCAGAAAGAAGAACAAAACCTGTGCCACATTGTTCGAGTATGTTTCTCCGCATTTTTCTTGCGTTTTGTTGAATGTTAAATTAGTCATTTTTCATTACTGTCTTTCTATATTTAATGTAGTTGCTTTCTCGTATTATGCCCAATTGTTCTCTCTTCTTCTTTATCTTTTCCCTCATCTTTTATTTAAATTCGTTTGCAGAATATATATATATATATATATATATATATATATATATATATATATATATATATAATTCTTTGTTACTTTGCCCGTACGCTATAGCATTCAGACCAAAAGGCTTTTCCTAAGCATGTTAAATAAACAATTGATTGATTGATTGATTCTATTCGCAGCAAAATCTCGTGCTCAAATATGCATGTTCAAGCGCCTGTCGCAAATGTAGGCTGCGAGAAGGAACGCTTCGGATCATCATCGGCGGATGTATTTCGCTGTCGCTCAGGTAAAATAGAAAAAGCGTCGGTATCCTACGAATGAGGAGATCGTGTCCGCGAATCGCTGCAGCTAATAAAAGAGCCACGGTTGCGCGAAACGTACCGCGATTCCAGTGCGCAGCCCTGGCGCCGTGTGGCGCTCGCACTACAGGGGCATATATACGCGCTCACGGTCGTCGAAAGCTGTGGCTCGCATCCGGCGAGCAGGAGCAGCAGCAAGAATTCCTCAGCCTATGAGTCTCGGTTGCCCGGGCCACAGGTCTGGGGCGTCGGACGCACACTTCCCCCTTTGATGGCAGGGTGACTCTGTGAAGAGCGTATGTACGACCCGAATCTCGATCCGGACCCGACTGCGCGGCAATGCACGTGTCGCCAGGGGGGACTGCGCTCTGTTGTCCACCAGAGTTCTTTCCCCCCTCCCCCCCCCCCCCCTCAACGAACAGGCAGGGACACCTGAATGCGGGGGGAGGAGCTCCGATCGGAATATAATTGCGGACCGCGAAGGCGTCCCCAAACGTGCGCAAGCTTTCTAGTCGGAAATAGGGATGGAGGGTAAAGGCAAAGCGGGGTTCGGCAAGTGCAGGGAGACGAAGAATCAGAGGCCCCCGACCGTCTGGTTCGTGCTCTGCCAAAGCGTCGGCTAATTAAAACTTGGCAAAAGGAGTACCGTCGCTGCGCAGCAAGAGCGTGACTGCAAGCGCGACGAATACTGATGAGCGAGAGACACGGCTCCCCCTGGTGGGCATTGCTGCCGCTTTCGTATTTCTTTGCTGCAGGCTCATTTCGTGCTTTCGCTGTCATCCGTCAACTTTCCCCTCCTTTTTGTTCAAGTCAGTGTTCTTTGTTTTCTCTTTCAGCTCTCCCTGAGATATATGAACTTGGCTCGCTAATTTGAATTTTCCCGAAAAACGGACACAGAATTTCACAGCTGGAAGCAACTTGTTCTTTCCCTGTTACATGATAAGAAACGAAAAAAATTAGAATCTCGATCGCAGTGAACATCCTACACAAGTTTACATAAGAAAATAGGAGCTATAGAAAAAAAATCCACGGTGTTCCAAGTCTGCGCAGTAATGCTCAACATCAAGAAAGCCCGTGACGTAGCGACCATTTCAGTACAACCGTGGGGCAAAGACGAGAACGACGTCAGGATTGAATCCTATATCAAGAGCACGCCCCAACTCTGCGAGCAGTTTCTTCTTTTTTGCTTCACGTAACTTCTTGAAGTACAAGTGAATTCATTACAACAGCGAAAGAAAGCTAGCGTTCTGAACCAATTAAATGGCAAAAAAAAAAATACAAAAGGCCTATGTCTCTGCTCTAACCGCTTTAACTGTTCAATTTTTTTCGCTGCTATAATAGTGACAGAAAGGCGCTAGTTGCCGTTGCAGATACCAAATCGGACTTTGTGACTTAGTTATAGGTGTTCCTCGAGGCTCGATACTAAGGCCGATATTTTTTTCTTTATGATGTAATTGTTCTGCCCAGTGCCTTAAGTGCCTCTGCCACAATGTATAAAAAGATACACCGTTTTTTCATGAGCTCTAGACTAACCAGACCAAGCTTTCCAAAATTCTGATAATAAACTTTTACGCATTAACTATAGTGGTTCACGTCAAATAAGCTAACTCTGAATACCCCAAAAAGTATTTACTTCCTTACCGCCTTTACTTCGTGGAAAACACATCTTACAGACTGTCGTCCTCTTTTTCTAAACCATGATGTACTTGAGCGTGTAAGCGCTATTCAGTACCTCGGTGTCACGTATCAGATGAGCATCATCACTGGAAGCCTCATATTGAATCTCTCTCTAAAAAAATTTAAGCAAAGCTTATTTTACTCTTTACAAATGCCGTGATTACTTTGACACTGCCACTCTGAGAACAATTTACTTTAGCGTATTCCATAGTCATCTATCCTAATGCATTGCCTAGTTACGTCACATCTGCGCTTCATATTGACACGTATACATGTTTATCTTTCACCGGTGACCGCTTCCCACCGGCTAACAAGTGTTAAACGTTATCGCTCGGCGCAGGACGCGCCTGCATCGGAAGCTTATCGAGCGTTATCGATGCTTCTATCCTTCGTCTGTGGTCACCGACGCTCATGTAATCTGATTGTATGAGCGACGCGAATTGTCTAGAACTTTCTGGAAGACACGCGGGCATCAGGGATTAATCTGGAACCTTCGATGACTCAGGTATATAAAAGCCGACGCATTTCGCCGCTGATCAGATTTTCGACGATCGCCGACTGTGTTCGCCGCTATCGTTGTGCTTTGAGTGTACCTTGCTTTTGTGGGCACAGGTTCGCCCAATAAACAACCAGTTTCGTCGTACACAGTTTTACGACTGTTTTCTTCAGCGTCACTGCTAAGTGACATCCGGTGGAGGTGCTAGTGCGTTCATGCAGCGAACGCCCCCGCAAAGCCGCGATCCAAGCCCGAAACCGGAGGACAACGCCAACGTCACCAAGGACCAGCGAGCTAGCCGTAGGCAGCAAGGACTTTTGCCGGAGTACGGACTTCTTCCCGAGAAGACCACAGCGATCAAGGCCAAGTCAAAGACCCCAATGGCAGCCCCAGCGTCCCCCATCCTGCTGCAACAACCTCGGGAGCCACCGACCTTCCGTGGATCATCGGCTGAAGACCCTGAAACCTGGCTGGAGACATACGAGCGGACCGCGACGTTCAACAAATGGAGCGACGACGACAAGCTGCGCCATGTCTATTTTTCGTTGGATGACGCTGCTCGGACCTGGTTTGAGAACAGAGAGACCACCCTGGTTACGTGGGACCTTTTTCGTGAAAACTTCGTGAGAATCTTCACGAGTGTCGTACGAAAGGAGAGGGCAGAGGTTCTGTTAGAAACCAGAGTGCAATTGCCGAACGAGAACATCGCCATCTTCACGGAGGAGATGACTCGCCTCTTCCGCCACGCCGACCCCGACATGTCTGAAGAAAAGAAAGTTCGGTTCTAGATGCGGGGTGTCAAAGACCAACTATTCGCCGGATTGATGCGCAACCCGCCCAAGACTGTCGCCGAATTTCTTTCCGAGGCTACAACGATCGAGAAGACGCTTGAAATGCGCGCCAGGCAATACAACCGCCGTGCCCTGACCAACTACGCCGACGCTCAAGCGCTAGGCGACGACGACCTGCGCGAGACCATCAGAGCGGTCGTTCGCGAGGAGCTGCATAAGCTCTTTCCCAGGTCGCCGCCTGACGTGGCATCTATCGCCGACGTCATCAAAGACGAAGTTCAGCGCTCACTTGGAGTTACCGATGTGCAGCCACAATCGCCGCAACCCCAGCCGGAAGCGCTGACCTACGCCGCCGTCGCCCGTCGTCAAGGCCCCCCTCCGCGCTCTCGCCAGGACCCTGTAACGCCCCAGTTCCGTCGCCCACCGCCGCCGCCGCCAGCACGCCCGCCAGTCGCCCAGCACAACTACCATAGGAAGACGGACATTTGGCGCGCCCCCGACCACCGCCCGCTCTGCTATCACTGCGGGGAAGCCGGCCATGTCTACCGCCGATGCCCATACCGCGAGATGGGCCTACGAGGGTTCCCCGTCAACGCGCCGCGTCCCGATCGAGGTGAACGACCGCGCGACATCGCCGACTACCTCGCCGGAGCCCAGTGGCAACCACGACGATCCTCACGCTCGCCGTCACCAGGCCGCTACATCTCGCCGCATCGCCGTCAGTACAACGGTCCCACCCGGGGCCGATCGCCCAGCCCTTACCCGGGAAACTAAAGGCAGCAACCGATGGAGGTGCGGTTGCTGTACGACGCAATGCCGAAGATCCTCCGACGCCGCCGACGACGACGATTCGCGATTCATCACGACGAGATATCAGCACGCCGCCTACCAACAGCCTTGACAGCCCTTCGCCACCGAAAGAAGACCTTCCAACGCGACGTAGCAGCAGCAGAACAAGCCGACGCAGCCGTGATCCGACGCCACGAATTAACCGCAACGCCAGACGCCGGTCTACCGATCTAGACGTGCTCATCGATGGCCATAACGTCACCGCTCTCGTCGACACTGGAGCCGACTATTCCGTCTTCAGTGGCCCGTTCGCCGCCATGTTGAAGAAGGTGAAAACAGCCTGGCAAGGACCCGATATCCGGACAGCGGGAGGCCACCTAATAACGCCGACTGGAATCTGCACAGCGCGAGTCACGGTAAACAACCGCACTTACCCGGTGAGCTTCGTAATCCCGCAGCACTGCTCCAGGGATGTCATCCTAGGCATGGACTTTCTAAATCAACACGGTGCAGTCATCGACTTAAGGTCCAAGTCGATAACGCTTTCAACGCACAACGCGATACCACCGGATACAAGCATATGTTACCGTGCCTTGAATGTGCTTGAAGAACAAGTCACCGTTCCGCCTCGCTCCAGCGTAATGATTTCCGTCGGTACCGAAGTGCCTGCAGACATGGAGGGCGTCATCGAGTGCGATCATCACTTACTGCTCGAACGTGAAATTTGCGTCGCTAGAGGCATAGCTGAGCTACGTGCAGGGAAAGCAAGGGTGATGCTCACGAACTTCAGCCCCGAATACAAGCACATTAACAAAGGCACCACGGTCGCCTACATCGACGAAATAGTACAAGCCAGCAGTGCTTTCGCCTTCACGGATTCCAGTGCACCTACAACGACGACTATAGTACCTGAACCAACTTTCGACGTCAATCAGAACCTGCCCAGGCATAAGAAACAACAACTAAAGGCTCTGCTTCTGCAATACGAGGACTGCTTCTCGTCGTCGTCAAAAGTTCGACAAACCCCTGTCGCCAAGCACCGCATCATAAGCGACGAAAATGTCCGGCCACTCCGTCAGAGCCCCTACCGAGTTTTGGCGCGCGAACGCGAGAGCATAAGGCAACAAGTCGACGAAATGCTACCCGACGACATCATCCAGCCGTCCAAGAGTCCGTGGGCGTCCCCCGTGGTGTTAGTGAAGAAGAAGGATGGAACCCTACGTTTCTGCGTCTATTATCGTCGCCTCAACAAAATCACGAAGAAGGACGTATACCCCCTCCCACGGATTGACGACGCCTTGGATCGACTCTACAACGCAAAGTATTTTTCGTCGATGGACCTCAAAACCGGCTACTGGCAAATCGAAGTCGACGAGAGGGACCGGGAGAAGACTGCCTTTATAACACCAGACGGACTGTTCGAGTTCAAGGTCATGCCGTTTGGTCTTTGCTCGGCGCCTGCCACTTTCCAACGTGTCATGGATACAGTACTGGCAGGCTTGAAGTGGCAGACTTGCCTCGTCTATTTGGATGACGTCGTTGTGTTTGCCTCAAGCTTCGAAGAACACCTGTGGCGCCTTGAAACAGTTCTTCAAGCAATCAAGACCTCCGGACTCACGTTGAAGCCAGAAAAGTGCCGCTTCGCATATGAGGAGCTCTTGTTTTTGGGCCACGTCATCAACAAGTCTGGAGTGCGCCCCGACCCTCAGAAAACTGCGGCCATCTCCAACTTTCCTCCGCCGGCTGACAAGACGGCAGTGCGTAGATTTCTTGGACTGTGCGCCTATTACAGGCGCTTCGTCAAGAATTTTCACGGATCGCTGAGCCACTGACGTATCTCACGAAGGCCGACGTCGAGTTCAAGTGGGAGACGCCGCAAGTCGAAGCATTTGAAGAACTGAAGCGACGCCTGCAATCGCCGCCAATACTTGCGCATTTCGACGAAAATGCCGATACCGAAGTCCACACCGACGCAAGCAGCGTAGGACTCGGCGCCGTGCTTGTGCAGAGGACTGACGGACTAGAAAGGGTTGTAAGTTACGCTAGCCGGTCGCTATCGAAGGCGGAAGCAAATTATTCCACAACAGAAAAGGAGTGCCTCGCCATCATCTGGGCTACATCAAAGTTTCGCCCCTACCTCTATGGCAGGCCCTTTAAAGTTGTGAGCGACCACCACGCCTTGTGTTGGCTAGCTAACTTGAAGGATCCTTCAGGTCGCCTCGCACGATGGAGCCTGAGACTTCAAGCATTCGACATCACCGTCGTTTACAAATCCGGGCGAAAGCACGCTGACGCCGATTGTTTGTCTCGCGCCCCCGTCGAACCGCCGCCACAAGACGACCAGGATGACGACACTTTCTTGAGACCCATCAGTGCCGACGAATTCGCCGAACAACAGCGAGCCGACCCGGAACTAAGGAGCCTTGTAGACTACCTGGAAGGCAAGACCGTCATTGTGCCGAAGGTGTTCAGGCGAGGATTGGCGTCGTTCTTCTTGCAAAACGACATTCTCCTAAAGAAGAACTTCTCGCCTCTCCGAGCCAACTACCTCCTCGTGGTACCCTCAGCATTGCGTCCAGAGGTTCTGCAAGCTCTCCATGACGACCCAACGGCTGGACATCTCGGTTTTTCCCGCACTCTCGCGAGGATACAAGAAAAATACTACTGGCCTCCCCTCTCTGACGACGTCGCCCATTACGTAAGGACATGCCGAGACTGTCAGCGACGGAAAACGCCGACAAGGCCAGCCGGACTTCTACAGCCAATCGAGCCACCTCGCCGACCGTTCCAGCAGATCGGGATGGACATACTGGGGCCTTTTCCGACGTCGACGTCTGGGAATAAATGGATCGTCGTCGCTACGGACTACCTCACCCGCTACGCCGAAACAAAAGCCTTGCCCAAAGGCAGTGCCACCGAAGTAGCCCGATTCTTCGTTGAGAACATCCTCCTGCGTCACGGTGCCCCAGAAGTCATCATCACTGACAGAGGCACGGCCTTTACGGCAGAACTAACTCAAGCCATCCTGCGATACAGCCAGACAAGCCATCGCCGCACCACCGCCTACCACCCGCAGACGAATGGCCTCACCGAGCGCCTGAATAAGACCATCGCCGACATGCTGGCAATGTACGTCGACGTCGAACACAAGACGTGGGATGCCATCCTTCCGTACGTGACCTTCGCATACAACACGGCCGTGCAAGAAACGACGCACATGGCGCCGTTCAACCTGGTCTACGGAAGGAACCCGGCAACGACGCTTGACGCTGATATCATCTCGACCGGGTGAGGTGGGTCGTCACCGCTGGAATCAGGAAACGACGATGCAGGCGGGCATCGTGATGATGAAAAATAGAAAAGATTGTATTCACTTCATTGGTACATGGTTTTGACTCTATCCGAGTCTCGAGCGGTTCTGATTAACACGGGGGCCAGGACGGCCTTAAATCCCCTCGTGGTGGCCGGCATTTCCTTCGGGGAAGTCCTCTCTCCGGTGGTCAAGTTGACGACCTCCTCGCCCTCGGGTCCTCCTTCTTGGTAGCTCGCCGTTTTCGTCTGCTCCGTAGAGGTGAGAGCTCTCTCAGGGCTGAAGGGGATTATCTCGTCACGGGAAAAGCGCTGGGGCTTGCTTCCCACATTGGAGAGATACAGATTCCAGGCATAACCTGCCGATGACTCCTTCGGGGAACTTGTGGAAGTGTCAGACCTCTGTCGGGCGGTCAAGTTGGCGACCTCCTCTCCCTCGGGTCTTCCTTCTTGGTAGCTCGCTGTTTTCGTCTGCTCCGTAGAGGTCAGACGCTCTCTCGGGGATGAAAGAGGATTATCTCGTCAGGGGAAAGGCGCTCGAGCTTGATTCCCACATTTGACAGGTGCAGTTCCAAGCCGATCATAACAGCCCGTCCACCGCCACAGGAGGTCTCGAAGGGGTTGCAGCATCCAAGCACCTCGAAGAGACCACAGACCCCGTGCCTCTGCTTTGTTTCGCCGTTCGTTCCAAGGCAGGCCAGGTGACACCCTCTGGAAATAGACCACGCCAAGCCCAAGGCACAACAAACAGAGAGCACCCAACTAACCATGAGAACTGCCAGGTTCACACATTCTTCACACAAAACCTTATCAGAATTAAACCTGCAGCCCTCGTTCGAGCTTCCCCGAAAATTAACAAAAGGAAAAAAAACTAGACTTAAGTGCATATTTCAATTAACCTAATACCTAACGTTTTTGTTTCTCCTGCCCGGGAAAGCCACATTTATTGAGAGACTGAGAGTGCATTGAAAATGATCAGACGGATAAATGCTGCGCAGTGAGTTAGTTATTCGTTGGGTCAATAGTATCTGCTAGTACCAGCGCTTCTAAGGCAAAATGTACTGCGCTCTGATGACCGCTTCAACTCCTAATTAAGCTGATTCATAAAGTGGCATTTAAAGCCAGAAAACCAAAAGCCATACTCTATCTGCAATGGTAGCCGATAAACGCACCTACCCTGTAAGCACTGAATTAACCAAAATGGTTTGTTTCTACAAACCTCTAATGGGGGGGGTCGATGCCTATCTACAAAAACAGCGCGTTCACGAACCACCACCGTCGCAAAACCTGCTTCGCAGTTTTATTCGCGTAACTGGCGCGCATAACAATCATCACAACGAATCACCGAGATTAACGTGGAACCTTTGAAATTAAAATAAATAAGGTCTTAATAACTAACAAGTGAAAAGAAAATGCAACGTGCTCTATTTACAAATTTACAAACGGGAACCTTATGGAGGCGCCCAATTCCACAATTACTACCTCCTAATGCGCACTCGACTGGGTCGCAATCTGAAAGTCATTGGGCCTCGCCATGGGCAATAAAGGGTGCCAGACATACACTGCCCCCTCCCGTCACCTGTCAATTCGTGTGGCCGCAGCTTTCTTTCGCGTCTCAGAGAGGGAGGCCGTAAACGCGAGGAGAATCGCCATTCTTCCTTTGCTCTCCCTCTCATGGCGCATTCCCCCTCATTGACTGTTTGACTGGCCCTGTGCTTGCGCGCGTACCTCATCCAGGTTGCCCCTTTCAGCCGCATTCCTACTCGCGGAGACGCGCCCTGTTCTGTTGTCAGCCGCCTTTGGCGACGTCTCCGTTTTCTCAGCCACCATAACGAGCCCTTTGAAGTTCTGCGTGGTGGCCTGTTCCCTTCGCTTACGGGCTGCGGTGTGTCTGTCTCGAATTTGCGCTGTGCTAAATACTTCGCTCGTTTGCGCTGTCTGAAAAATTTTTGCATTGCCAGGCGGCCACTGAATGTGCCGCTGCTATCCCCGAGTGTCATGTTCCTGCTCTGCTTGGCCACCATGTCAGTCTCCTCTCCTTTGCGCGGTTCAGGACTGTCGCTCAAATGCGGAAGTACAAGGGAGTTTTTCAGCGCCTCCTTGACCTTTTTAGAGCTGCTGAAACAAGCCTTGTCTCCGCAAGGAACGGCCTCCGGAAGAGCCACTGTTTCCACTTTCGTGGCGTAATCGTTCTCTGCTACCGCGATTTCCTGAGCCGTGTTACGCGGGAGAGCTTGGACCGTAGGGTCGCCAAAACTCAGGCCCTTTTTCTTTAGCAGCATTTCCGAGCGATTTGAAAATAAGTAGGGGTATTGTTTGGACAGATTTTGTGATACCGGGGCTTCAGTCATCAATAGACCGAACGGCCCCTCGATCTTTACGCTGGCTATGGGCAAGCAAACACTATCCTCCTCAACTACCTGCCGGATCCACGCATGTTCCCCGGTGAAATTGTCAGGTTGCACATACGCAGGGTGGACGATGTCCATTGTCGCAGCCGAGTCCCTAAGTACCCTGCATGGGGTTCCGTTCACTGCGAGGTCGCGAAGGTAGGGTTCTAAGAGCGCGAAGTTGTCGTCGTCATTCACGAAAGAAAAAATGTCACAGTTTCGCCCTAAGGGCGAAGCAATGAATGCGATAGCAACACAGCAATGTCATACGATGTAAGGTGAGCGGCTTTGGTAGCAATATAAATTGTAGTAAACATGAGCTGATTAAGTAAGCAGGTGTGCTGCGGCGTAAGTAGACCGACATGAAGAGAGACTCGATGACCACGAGAAGGCGCGTGTGAAACGGTGGTGTTGATGAGAAGCGCTTCCCGTGGGCAGCGCGTGCGCAGGGACACACCTGTAGCGCTGCACTGCCGATCCGGGCAGCATTACATGTATAGCGTGCGTTGGAAAATGTGGCCCGACTATTACTAACTGAATGAACAAGCGTGGTGTGAGCGCGCACAAACAAACATGAATAGATCACACTGAATGACAGCAGACAACGACTGTCAAAACGCTGGCAGCAAGCCCATACGCTGCAGCGGGCGAAGGTACGTGCGGTCTATCGCTTCAACATTAACTGAGCGGCGAATGCACAGTGCATAAAGGTCAGAGCCGTGTGGAGATAAGAGACGGTGCGGTTGAGCGACGAGCGCGGTTGTTGGCAGAGTAGAAGTGCGCCCCCCCCCCCCCCCCCCCCGCTCCCTCCGGCGCTGGCTTCCCGCTTGCTTGCTTGCGTATGGGAGAGATAAGAGACTGTGCGGACGAGCGACGAGCGCGGTTGTTGGCAGAGAAGTGCCCCCCCCCCCCCTGCTCCCTCCGGCGCTGGCTTTCCGCTTCCTAGCGCGCGTCCCCGCACGCTTCCGCTGGGGCATACGGCGCGCGGCGAAGATTTTATCTATACGGAACCTCACGGCGACGACGACGGCGACGACGACGGCGACGCCGACGGCAGAAATCCGGTTGAAGTGTCCATATAATTGCTATCGCAATAAAAACAATTCTAGGCTTTCTACAGCCGATCGCAAGGTGTCCAGGCTCCTGGCAACGGAAACAGACGACCGGTTTTCTAGCCTCAAACGCCTTTTTTGGTTTTCTTTCGTCTTTCATTGTGGTTTCATTCTCTTCGGAATTATCGGTCGGCGCGTCATTGGTCCCACCTCCAGCTTTCTCGTTGTGAAAGGGGCGCTTGTTTTCTTCTTTGCGGAATTTAGTGAAGGGCCTGACGCGTGTTTTCTCGGATTCGCGACGTACGGCGAATTCATCCGCTAGCACTGTAGCACGTTCTAGGTCCTTTTCGCCCGACCTATCTTGAATCCACAGGCGCATCTCTTCGCTCAAGGACCCATAGAATTGCTCCATGCCGATTAGCTCAACAACCTTGTCGTGACAACCGAACGCGTCTTCCCCTTTTAGCCACTCAATTAGATTGACTTTCAGTTTATAACTGAAATCCTGAAAAGACTCGCCCGGTGTCCTAACTGCCTCCCGAAAACGGCGGCGGAAAGCCTCCGCTGAGAGCCGATATTTCCTTAGCAACGCAGCTTTTACTTTTTGATAATCCTCTGATTCGTCCTTCGTTAGCCTTGCAATTATTTCGGTTGCTTCGCCAGGAAGAACGGTCAGAATCTGTTGCGCCAACTCTCTAGTGCCAACCCGTTTCTCTCGCAGGTTCGTTCAAAAATAACGAGAAACAATCCCATGTCATCGTTCACCTTGTACGACGGCATGAGATCCCTTATTTTCACTCTTGCTTCACCTGAACGCCTTTCATCTATTAAGAAGTTGTTTGCTGATTGCCTGGCCAGATCCCGCTGCACGTCTAGCTCTTTTAGCTTTAGTTCGTGAGCTCTCTGTTCCTCTCGTTCCCTTCTTTCTGCAGCTTCCTTTTGATCAGCTCTCTGCCTTTCGTCTGCAGCACTTTGTTCAGCTTTCTCAGCTCTTTGCCTTTTCTCTGCAGCATTTTGTTCAGCCTTCTCAGCTCGTTTCTCTATTTCTTCCCATGCTTCTGAAATTTCATCCTCAAGAGCTCCGCACTTCTCAATCGCCTCAATAAGCTGCGGCTTTCTCTGACTTTTCCCGACCTCAATTCCCAGCTCTTCACAAAGTAATAACAACTCTGGCTTTCTCCGTTTGCTCAAATCCATGGTCAATCCCGAACGAGGACTTTCTTACTCTACTGTGACGTGAGGAAGCTTTCAACAGGAGCCTGCACGTACAGAAACTAATTCACCGTTTTAGAAAACACACAAGCTAAAACCTGGCAAATTCTCAAAGAAAGTCAAGCGCTCACCATTCTGCTGAAGCCAGGACGAAGGGTGGAGTATCCCATTGCTGCCAACCAGCTGATATCATCTCGACCGGGTGAGGTGGGTCGTCACCGCAGGAATCAGGAAACGACGATGCAGGCGGGCATCGTGATGATGAAAAATAGAAAAGATTTTATTCACTTCATTGGTACATGGTTTTGACTCTATCCGAGTCTCGAGCAGTTCTGATTAACACGGGGGCCAGGACGGCCTTAAATCCCCTCGTGGTGGCCGGCATTTCCTTCGGGGAAGTCCTCTCTCCGGTGGTCAAGTTGACGACCTCCTCGCCCTCGGGTCCTCCTTCTTGGTAGCTCGCCGTTTTCGTCTGCTCCGTAGAGGTGAGAGCTCTCTCGGGGCTGAAGGGGATTATCTCGTCACGGGAAAAGCGCTGGGGCTTGCTTCCCACATTGGAGAGATACAGATTCCAGGCATAACCTGCCGATGACTCCTTCGGGGAACTTGTGGAAGTGTCAGACCTCTGTCGGGCGGTCAAGTTGGCGACCTCCTCTCCCTCGGGTCTTCCTTCTTGGTAGCTCGCTGTTTTCGTCTGCTCCGTAGAGGTCAGACGCTCTCTCGGGGATGGATGGATGGATGAATAACTTTATTAGTGTCCTTTAGGGCGCGTGCTAGCGCGCAGCGGGCCGCTCCCACGTCGGGACAGAAAGGCCGAGCCTCTCCGCCGCGTCGCGGGCCCGTTGGACAGCCCATAACTGTTCTTCGAGGTTGGGGCTGCGTAGAACCGCATCCCAACGTGAAGAACTGTTGCTTTCATCGCCGCGTAACGCGGGACACCGCCAGAGCATGTGAGGTAAGCTCGCTAAGTCATTGCATAGTGCACATGTGTTTGTTGTCTGAATTTCGGGGTACATTTTGTGAAGAAGTAGGGGGTTTGGGTATGCCCCCGTCTGTAGCTCGTCACGGGAAAGGCGCTCGAGCTTGATTCCCACATTTGACAGGTGCAGTTCCAAAGAGGATTATCTCGTCACGGGAAAGGCGCTCGAGCTTGATTCCCACATTTGACAGGTGCAGTTCCAAGCCGATCATAACAACGCCATGCTACCGGACGTCGCTGACGAAGAAAATCTCGACGTTGCCACTTATTTGCAGCGTGCCGAAGAGGGTCGACAGCTCGCCCGCCTGCGCATCAAGAACCAGCAGAGGACCGACAGCCGACACTACAATCTTCGACGACGCTACGTCGAGTACCAGCCCGGCGACCGTGTTTGGGTCTGGACTCCGATACGCCCACGAGGACTTAGCGAGAAACTGTTGCGTCGCTATTTCGGACCATATAAGATAATCCGACGTATTGGCGCACTGGACTATGAGGTCGTGCCAGACGGCATTTCGCAATCACAGCGGCGCCAGGCACGACCCGAAGTCATCCATGTGGTGCGTCTTAAGCCTTTCTACGCCCGCTGATGACGTTAGGTACTTTGTTACTTCGTTATTGTTTTTTTGTTTATTACGCTTGGTTTTGTTTTCGCTTTCGTGTTTGTAGCATCGGGACGATGCTTTTTAAAGGGAGGGTATTGGCACGTATACATGTTTATCTTTCACCGGTGACCGCTTTCCACCGGCTAACAAGTGTTAAACGTTATCGCTTGGCGCAGGACGCGCCTGCATCGGAAGCTTCTCGAGCGTTATCGATGCTTCTATCCTTCGTCTGTGGTCACCGACGCTCATGTAATCTGATTGTATGAGCGACGCGAATTGTCTAGAACTTTCTGGAAGACACGCGGGCATCAGGGATTAATCTGGAACCTTCGATGACTCAGGTATAAAAGCCGACGCGTTTCGCCGCTGATCAGATTTTCGACGATCGCCGACTGTGTTCGCTGCTATCGTTGTGCTTTGAGTGTACCTTGCTTTTGTGGACACAGGTTCGCCCAATAAACAACCAGTTTCGTCGTACACAGTTTTACGACTGTTTTCTTCAGCGTCACTACTACGTGACAATATACAGGGTGTCCCAACTATCATGCACCAAGATTTTAAAATATGCAAATGCCACGTAGCTGGACATAACGAAGGTAATGTCGTTTGCAGTCGCTTGGAGATACTCAGATGTTTTGCATCTGAGTATCTGAGTATTCCATAATTAGTCTTAATTAATCAATCAACTTCTTGTAATATTGCAATATTGTAACTAGATGAAAAGTGTCAGTGATAAAATTGAAGAGCAACATGAAAAACTCCCGATACAGCTTTCTGTTGCTCAATACGTGCTACAGAAGAGTGTATTTCCGAGCGTGAAAGAAGCCCGCGAATACACGCAAAATTGCCGCGCGACTGGCCATATATGTAAGTACATATTTAGATACATAAACAAGATATTGGACATAAAGTTCCATATTATCTGTCGGCGCACATGTGCGCCACGAGATGGCTAATCACTGTTAATCCAACGTGATGAAAGACACAGAAGTTAATCTAAATGTCATAATTAAACTGCCATCCTACAGCATAATAGACCACCAGAAAGACGAGTCAGCATCCATTACTAACTTAACCTCCATGTACCTGCGGATGTTTTCATTTAGTAAATACATATAGCAACGGTCTTTAGAGGCAGCTTGTGCTGCGGATAGTAACTTTTTTCTTTTAACGCGAAGCTTTCTTTTCCCACCTCCCCCGTGTTTGGCGTGTCGTTGTGTCTCTCGCGAAGTATACTGGGCCGATCCCCGAGATGCTTTAATCAAAACTAGGCCGATTCCGAAGACTGTGCAATCAACTATGGCGACTTCATGGGCCGATCCTGACACCAGTGCACGGTATGTGTCCTCGCAAGGGTTCTAATGTGATTTGCGTTGCAATTACACTATATATAGGGTCCTTCGTTTTCAGGTAAAATCACATAATTCCGTATTTATGTACCCAGAACAATTTTCGTGAAAATCGGGTTAAACCAGATTTCTTCCCGAAGTTTCGCCCTTTCGTAAATGATAAGATCATATGATAAAAATAATCAACGCTGGCCGAGCTCTGCGTGAACAATGTGGTCAAGGTATAGCATATTGTTAATATTATTTGTATATGAATACGATACATGCTTCCTTTTTGCTTACACTCATAAAGAAAAGGTGGTGGTACTTACTGACCACGATGTTAATGATCTACACATGCACACGACAATGTACGTCAAGAAGGGCTTGTAAGATAAGGGAAAGCATCACACCTGTTAAGAAGCATGCCCTTGTGCGCGGCTATTTGTGTCCCCCCCCCCCCCCCCCCTTTGTGAAAAAGAAGGAATGAGAACAAAGTAAATAAGGGATTGGCAAAAATGTTTCTATTTGTTGTTTTTGCTTATGTGGGAATTTTTGTCTCTAAAAACGCCTACCAGCAAAAATTCTTAAAGATAAATTCGTCACATTTTTGGCTGTTTTTGTTGTATGTTCCTGTGAGTGATTTGGCTTGTTTAAATGAAACGTTTGTGTCCAAAATAATACCATTTCCTGTGTTAGTCGTTTGTGAAAGTTACCAGGAAAATCCCGAAATTTGGACTGCCAAACAACAGAAACCCTGACGTATCCTCTCTTTTCAACTTTAAAAACAACACTCGAGTTTCACACCCTAAATTAAAAAAAATCATAACCTCCCAAAAACGAAGGACCCTAAGAATATAGTGTGTGGCGTCTTACCTAGATTGACGTGAACAGCCGGACGCTACGGTTTCACGATAAACAATAATGTAGAATTAAGTGATTAAGACAATTCCCCGAAAACGAAGGACCCTAAGAATACAGTGTGGCGTCTCAGTAAGATTGACGTGAACAGCCGGTCACTACGGTTTCACGATAAATAATGTATAATTAACTGATTAAGACAATTCCGTCAATTAAGTTCGAAAAAATTACGGGGGATGCTTATAACTTTCTCAGAATGTGAAGGCGAAAGCCTAGTTGGACCCATAGCGATGTGGAATGAAGCTCTGAGCCGACACGGCGAAGTATACAAGGCGCGCGAGTGCGCTGTGAGCGTGCTGCCGCTGTTTCCAGAACGTTCAACGGGCGCCGCCGCTACCATTTTCCTCCTCCTCCCCAGCGCATCCGTTGCCCTTTCCGTCAACGCCATCCTGCGCCACCGCTGACACTTCCCTCCTCCTCCCCAGCGCCATGTTTGCCCTTTTCCTAATCAATCTATATATAGTTACAAAAGCACGCTTTTACCAGATTTAGAAAGGGGGAGGACTTTCGT
The DNA here is from genome assembly GCF_013339745.2 of Dermacentor silvarum. Classification (NCBI taxonomy): domain Eukaryota; kingdom Metazoa; phylum Arthropoda; class Arachnida; order Ixodida; family Ixodidae; genus Dermacentor; species Dermacentor silvarum. The sequence goes on from NC_051154.1 coordinate 174,862,697, forward strand.
TTGTTTTCAAGATGAAGGAACAATACCTGTTGTGAGAGAACACTGAAAAATAATAGCAATGCTGAGGAGCCCACTGGGAATAATGTACGAAAATGCATTAGGAATTACGTCAGGGACCCCACATTTCTTAGATGGGCCTTCTTTGAACATTTCCTAAATTCACAGAAGTACTTCTATATTCTAACCATGTTATTAAGGCATACAACATTAAAAACAGAAAGAAAAAAAATGCTATGGTAGTGTTTTCAATAAGAAATGAGCCCCTAAGGGTGCATGCACCAGTAAAACTCTACACATGTGCTTGACTCCTGCTGATTGCTTCAAGTTCAGCTGAAGTCGCACAAGCCTTCTACACCTTAGTTAGAGAAGCTTGGCTTTTCTTGCAGAGCGAAGACAATTGCAAAAAGAAGGCACATAAAAGTAGAGAGGTTTTGTTATAGCCTGTACAGTAAGAGATCCACTGAAGATAATTACAACACCAGCTAGCTGCTGTCCCATAATCTCGGGAGATAAACCATTTATCTACACACATGCACAGGGTGGAAATGATTGCATTCCCATGCATACGCTACATAATGACAATCACCACAAAACCCCATCGCATTACTATTACTTCCACAGGTAATTTTCACTGCTGCTATGGAATTGCTGTCTCGCTACAGCAACCAATACATTGGACATTTCAATTGGTTCATGAAAGCAGGATGGGCACTCGCCAGACTGAAGCAGAGGCGTTACACACACTGTTCAATGCCCAGCCTCGTGTAAGTCACTTAAAACTCGTCACAGACACTTGCTGACTGCCTTCAGGCGGGGACATGCCTTTCTGTTAGATTCACGTTTCACGTTCAGACTTTCGCGTCATTAGACTGACTAGGCTTCTGCGTGCGCAAAGGGAGGCGAAATGCGTGAATGCAATTTGTTTATCGACAAAAGGCACTCCTATCTTGCAAAGTGATAATTGGAAATATCTATGCACCCTACATCGATCGTCCAACGGCGGCGCGCATCAATTCTGCGTTTTCGAGCTCGTGAGCAGTGTCTCGACGTGGTTACCCATCTAGCCACCGTAACGTGGTGTCGAAGGCTAAACAGGCATCCGGCTATATTGGAAGACGCAGTCACAACTAAAACTAGCAACAGTCTACGACACATGCTACAACACACGAATTATCTCTGTCGGCACCATGCAGTCGGCGGCGCAGTGTCACCACACGACTCTTCGAAACAGCCAATCCATAGCAGGCGACATGTGGTGCCGTTTTGTGGATGCAATGCAGTTCCTTCGAAGCTTCACTATTATCTTCGTAAGGGAAACGTTATTCGCACTCACTGATACTACACAGTACACACCACACGGCCACAAGTAGCCACAGCGACGAAAAGACCGTCTCGTGCGATCCCCTCCCCCGCTGCGTGCACGCATGTGTAGGCGCCCACAGTCATTTTCGATTTTAAAACGCGGCATTAAATCAAATGCTCTATATATTTCGACGAAGTATATTTAACAACAAAACGATAATACTAGCATTTCATGTCTTCTGTTAAACTGCTTTCTTTTTGGTGACGTCATTGCGTGGCAGCAGCGCTCTCCACTTGGACTTCGCTGGTGCCACGTGCGTGTCACCAGCGCCGGCCTTTTCCTAAACAGGCGAGGGGCAGTGTGGGAACGCTGGCCTGATGAGCGGCATAGGAGCCAGCTGTGGAAGACGACGAACGCGCGAGCAGAGCGCAAGGCAAGCGCGGGGTGCGAGGCGAGCTCGCTCACTTTTTCTGTACCTCACAGCGATCTTGAAACACATAGAGATTTAAGGCTTTCGCCTTAAAAGTTGAATAAAACTTCGTTATCACTATACGCCAGGACGTGTTTGTGAGCCATTTACTGTGTAAACTGCGTTGTGATAGTTCAGACGGTTTAATTTTAACAAACGACCAAAAAACAAAAAGAAAAACGCCAAATGACATGCGCCAGTAATACATTTGTAATATCCGCTAAAAGAAACAAAGAAACAAAAACATCAGTTTTCGGGCACTTCCGACATAATCTCAACGGCTTGCGATGCAACTCCACCATTGCGGTCTCATGCATTTCAACCCAGATACGCTTTTGTTCGCATTCTGTAGAGGATAATGCCACAATTACAACTAATTTAATGAGCTCCAATAATAAGGGGAGCTGAGGTGCTCGATTTTTTGTTGCAACCATCTGAGGCAAACAGACAACGAAGCCCGGGAAAGCGTAGAGGAAATGAATTATTATTTTTAACTGAAGTGTAGAAATAATGAGGAAAATTGAAATGAAAGTGGACGAAAAACAATTTGCCGCACGCGAAAACCAAAGCCTCACCTATGGAATGGGTGGAATAATCCACCTATTTGTTGGCCAATGGTCCGTGTACACGTGTGGTGCTTTACCATTAGGCCGGCGGCCGTCCCATAAAGTTTGGGGCATTTATGTATGTGTGCCTGAATAGCCCTGGGAGTCTTAGCCAGCGCCACTGACGGCCAAGGCGGCGGATGTGCAGCATCTTTTCAACCGCAGGCGTCACGTAAAGTAAGCGAACTTAAAAGCAGGCAGCTGGCCAATAAACCCTCGTATACTACCACCTCATGGCATCAAAACTGCCAAAGTCGAGTCCCTCGCTACGCAGTAAGCGAGAAGAATAAGGAGAATGCCTACATTTCAATTAAAAATAGCGGTTAATTTACCGTATGCCTTCCCTGGCTTCATTGTCTGTTTGCTTCAAATGGTTGTCTCTAACGCCCAATTTAGCAGGCGGTTGTGAAATGCGCTACATAATTAAATAGATTTGCATTCATAAAGGTTTCATTGAACGTTTCAAATCAAAGCAAGACTAATCTGTTGCGCATTTCTCAACTGCCGCAATATTATAGGCGCGAGAACACTGCCCTCCTCAAAAGTGGTGGACATAAATATAGGCTGGTGATGATGATGATAATGATTATTATTATTATTATTATTATTATTATTATTATTATTATTATTATTATTATTATTATACAGTCGGCCACACTTTCATTCTTTAAGTTCTATGGAATTTTTAAGAATCGCCTGTGGCAGATAGCATAATTCTTGTCCAACCCTCTAAAAAAAGTTTACACCATTTGGGTCGTATCTTGTCCCCAAACAATAATCGTCATCTGTTTCGTCCGTATTTCCTCTCTTTAACGCTGCAAGCCCGTACTTCATGGTCACGAAAGGCTTGCGCGTTATCAGCGTGACACAGCATTCTCGGCAGGAAAGTAGCGAGCGCTGAGTTTTCAAAAAAGGAAACGCAAGCAAGGCAGATGACGATTATAGTTTGGGGACGAGATACGACCCAAAGGGTGCAAACATTTTTCAGAGTGTAAAATTAATTAAATTAAATTATGGGGTTTTACGTGCCAAAACCAGTACTGATTATGAGGCACGCCGTAGTGGGGGACTCCGGAAATTTGGACCACCTGGGGTTCTTTAACGTGCACCTAAATCTAAGTACACGGGTGTTTTCGCATTTCGCCCCCATCGAAATGCGGCCGCCGTGGCCGGGATTCGATCCCGCGACCTCGTGCTCAGCAGCCCAACACCATAGCCACTGAGCAACCACGGCGGGTTTTTTCAGAGTGTACAGCTGGATTGTTTGAAGAGGCGGACATTACTAGCACGAGAAATCGAAACACGTATTCATCTAATTAAAGAAAATTCACTAATTATCTTCCTAATTGATTACTTTAGGCCATATTGCAATGTCCGAATTGTTGCCGTTGAGCTTGCAGGACGTATCTACTTGAAATTAATTTCCAGGATGACACCAGTTTCGAGATATTATTTCCCATATATAGTGAGACGTAATACAAGGGCGTTCCAGATATCTTGTTGCTTCAATGCGTAACTCTTACCATGGGGACAATAGGTGTTTTGTTTTGTTTTTTGTTTTTTTTTATGGTGCGGCAGATGTTTTTTTTTTTCTGGAGGGACTACTTAACTCAATATTCAATGTAATACATAAACAGAAAGCAAAATGAATGCACTGTTCATACACGTAAAAGTTTTATTAACGAGAAGTATGTCATAAAAATATATAAATTGTTAAAATCAAGATTGTGCGATAAAATTGAAAAAAGTTTGTAGAGACACGCTTGTATCTACTAAGAAAAAAATGTTATGAAAATTATGAGATATACAAAATGTATTGCCATTTATTAGGCACTATCTCCGAAAAAATTAACATTTTTCATTGAACAGGTATTCCGCTACAAAAATTTGACTGCAAGCACTACAGTTGGGCATGCCGGGCTGCGGCCGCCGATGTTCCGGGCTGGTTTCCGTCATCGTCGCTTTCAGACTCAAAGTCCGACGAAAAGTCAGCGTCCTCTGACTCGCTGCTATTCGATGTATCGATAAGAGCCGCTATTCTGGACATTCCGCCATTTTCTTCGAGGCGTGACGTAGGCGCGACGCTTACAAAATGGCGCTGATGGCCCCGTTTTGCTTTCGTAACGATACGCAAATTTGACGTTTCGCCTAAGAAACTGTAATGTTGGCATTGAACCTAGCATTCTTGATAAAGGAAAACAGTTTTCCTCCCCAGTAAAAATAAAGCCGCTAGCTCAAAGCGTACGATTATTCCATAGAGAAAGGAATTCAACAAGAGGGGACACTCCCATAGGGCCCAGCGGCCGAATTGACTGCAGCGTGCCAAGCGGTCGGTGTCGATCACGTGCATCACTTCCGGTTTCGGTTTTGGGCGCGCGTATTTTGAACGCAAGCTAGCACGCCGGCTGCGCACCCCCCCCCCCCCCTTTCCCCGCCCCCCCCCCTTTTTTTTGCTCTTCGTGCAGAATCGGTTTATTATTTAGTAAAAATGATTGCGAACGATCTCTTAAAGTCCCATCGAATCTGTGCCACGTGCAATTTCACAAAGTAGACGCAAGACCTTTTGTGCAATGAGGAAATATTTATTTTGCTCTATATAAAAGCTCGTTCCGCGCTTTTTGTGCGTTCATCCAACGTTGTGACACCAGCAGGTAAGGCAGTAGTTCCTGTATGAAGCTCCACCGGACGGTACCAGCTGAAAAAAAAGCAAATTACAAGCATGTTACATTTGCAAGCACGTAACAGCATGTTACCGGCATGAGTCATTTTGGCATTTAGACATAGGAATACTGCGAGGCGAAACGTGCGAAAGCGGTGAATGGGCGGCATTACAAACAAAAGCAATTCGCTTTTACATACATGGCGTAGAAAATACCCGACTCATCCCAAACATATATGAAAACATCTGGTTTCCAAGCGTTCCCCAATTTCCGGGCATTATTTCCAGCACTTAGGCAGCACAAATACACGAGCGACATCGCGTTTCCAAAACTTGGCCTCGGGCGACGCGACGGTACGCGACATACACAGAGACGGACGCAACAGGCACTCAAGACAAATGCGTGGGTGCAATGCCTTCTTTCAGTCCTTTAGAAGACGTAATTTTCGAATTACAGTTTCTGATATGTTCGTCGTTCGCGCGTTCTGCCGGCGCCAGCAGCACACCCCATGTTATCACTCTTGGCAATCGCCCATCGCGCTTTCAACAGGCGTGAGTATCGAAAGAAAGTATATGTTGTTGCGGAGCCACAAAAAACGTTACAGACATGTCCCTCTAAGATTCATTACACGCCAAACTTTATCACCACGGCCGAGCTGCTTATCGCTAACTGCGTCACAGCGCGCTGTGCGGCCAGCGTGCCTCAAAAGTACCTCAGAAAGTAACGAAATTACTTTTCAGTAATGTCTGGCGTCAGAGAAAGCGGCACAAACTTCTCCTAGCAAGATGCACTAGACTACACACCACGGCTGAGTTCTCGCTAACTGCGACATGGCGCCCTGTGCGGCCAGTGTGGCTCAAAAACCGAAATAAGTTACAATAGTCCCCTAGGAAGCGTCGGAAACATGTCTCAGCACGATTCATTTACTCAAATTAACTGCGCCAGGATAGCCGAGCTGTTTTTCACTAACTGCGTCTTAAGTCTCGGTCCCGTGCCGTAAGCCTAATTGCGTCGTAGACTGTGAAACAAGATTTCTCACCTTGCCGTAGTCCAATAGTGCAGTGGTGTCTTGTCCCAGTGCAGAAGGAACGCAAGAATACGCCGAGAGCCCAATAAACCAGGTTACATTTAAAAAAGAAAAAAAGAATGAGACAGATGGGTCGCCGCGCGCGAGCGCTCAAACGCGCGCGCAGCCATCCTCGCTGGCTTCGGGGGAGTGTCTGGCGGATGACGCATGTATCTGGCGCGTCATTGACCTGTGGCTAGGTAAGGCAAGGAAAATAAGTCGCAAAGCTGAAGTTAATTTATACGCAAAACGTTTTAGTTTTCGCGGCAAAGAATTAAAAAAATAAATGAATGCCTGTTAACTTAAGTTCACTTTCTTTTTTTTCGATGCTCGCGGCAGCTAACGTTCGGTGTCAAAAGTATAGCGTGACGTATGGTGACGTGTTTCCTGTTGCCAGTTTTTGCCGAGTGTCCCCTCTTGTTGAATTTCTTTCTCTATGATTATTCCATCAAAATCGTTTCTCGCTTCCGTCGTCTGCATACGCGCAGGCTGTCGTCTGCTTCATTAGATAGGATGCATGTCCTCGTGAAACTGAATGAGTCATCGTATATCGGCACCCACGCGCTTGCTTTCTACCTTGAGACAACACACGCGACCTACCAGTGATGATGAGCGCACGCTCTAGGCCGCGTTATCGCTATCTCGTGATCCGCAAGTGACTCAGCCCGACTCGTCTGGCTGAGAAGCGGCCGAATATCATCGATAGCGTTGCGCGCGCCACAGGTATCCGCTTGCGCAACGCAAGCGCCGGCACTGCCATCTCTTGTGCTCTTCGCTGCTTACTCACACCGCGAAAGGAAACTTCAAGGCGCCGTCTTGCGTACATTTCTTTTTGTAAATTAAAAAGTCACTGTTGTCATAGCCTTTGATGAAGCGAAAGGTCATTAATATTGATTACAATACAAACGCAATAGTGAAAAGTGCGAAATGTCGCCGAAAGTTTGCTAGTTTCAACCAATATTATTTCAAATAAACGTGTTTTTAATAAAAATGATGGTGCAAAACACAAATGCCAACACCACCCGAAAGCGATGCAAATGCTATGAACACGCGTTGTGAACAAAAGATTTTTATGGCCCGAAATGACAGGGAAAATGCGGCGATACGCATGCCTCTCCACTGCCGTTGCATATGGCCGCTCATTACCATAATTCGCGCGGCTCGTCGCACCACAAATTATGGCGGAAAATCTCTGCAATGGCGGCCCAGCGCAACGTCACGCAACGTCAAATTGACGTTTACGTAACAGCCCTTCCTGTGACGCTCCTCACGGGATATTCCTTCAGCCAATGAACAAGCTGACATGCCGGCTATCTTGGAACGCCACCACATATTCGTGAAATTGGAGATACATTGTACGAGCTTCTGCACGCTACCGTCCACTTTCTTTTTAAAGCGCTAAAGTCGCAATATAGGGGCTAAGGACCACACAAAAGTATTAGTCGATAAAATTTGCAGCTCCACGTCACGTTTCGTCATTCTGACGAAAACGCAAAATAGCATTTTGCAAAACTTCCGTTTCCCGGCACAAATTTCAAAACACGTGACCTCTGGACAGCCAATGAGACAGCCAAGATGGCGGATAATGGCGGCCGTGCAGCCGCCATGCGTGTCCAGAGCCGCTATTCTGGACATTCCGCCATTTTCTTCGAGGCGTGACGTAGGCGCGACGCTTACAAAATGGCGCCGATAGCCCCGTTTCGCTTTCGTAACGTGACGCAAATTTGACGTTTCGCCTAAGAAACTGTAATGTAGGCATTGAACATAGCGTGGTTGATAAAGCAAAACAGTTTTCCTCCCCAGTGAAAATAAAGCAGCTAGCTCAAAGCGTACGATTATTCGATCAAAATCGTTTCTCGCTTCCGTCGTCTGCATGCGCACAGGCTGTCGTCTGCTTCATTAGCTAGGATGCGTGTCCTCGGGAAACGGAATGAGTCATCGTATATTGGCGCGCACGCGCTTGCTTTCTACCTTGAGACAATATACGCGACCTGCCAGTGATGAACTGCGCCCGCTCTAGGCCGCGTTATCGCTATCTCGTGATCCGCAAGTGACTCAGCCCGACTCGTCTGGCTGAGAAGCGGCCGAATATCATCGATAGCGTTGCGCGCGCCACAGTTATACGCTTGAGCGACGCAAACGCCGGCACTGCCATCTCTTGTGCACTTCGCCGCTTACTCGCACCGCGAGAGGAAACTTCAAGGCGCCGTCTTGCGTACATTTCTTTTTGTAAATTAAAAAGTCACCGTTGTCATAGCCTCTGATGACGCGAAAAGTCATTAATATTGATTACAATACAAACACAATAGTGAAAAGTGCGAAATGTCGCAGAAAGTTTGCTAGTTTCAACCAATATTATTTCAAATAAACGTGTTTTTAATAGAAATGATGGTTCAAAACACAAATGCCAACACCACCCGAGAGCGATGCAAATGCTATGAGCACGCGTTGTGAACAAAAGATTTTCATGGCCCCAAATGACAGGGAAAATGCGGCGATACGCATGACTCTCGACTGACACTGCATATGGCCGCTCATTACCATAATTCGCGCGGCTCGTCGCACTACCAAATTATGGCGGAAAATCTGTGCAATGGCGGCCCAGTGCAACGTCACGCAACGTCAAATTGACGTTTACGAAACGGCCCTTCCTGTGGCGCTCTTCACGGGATATTCTTTCAGCCAATCAACAACTGACATGCCGGCTATCTTGAAACGCCACCACATATTCGCGAAATTGCAGATGCATTCCACGGGCTTCTGCACGCTACCGTACACATTCTTTTTAAAGCGCTAAAGTCGCAATATAGGTGCTAAGGACCACGCAAAAGTATTAGTCGATAAAATTTGCAGCTCCACGTCACGTTTCGTCATTCTGACGAAAACGCAAAATAGCATTTTGCAAAACTTCCGTTTCCCGGCACAAATTTCAAAACACGTGACCTCTGGACAGCCAATGAGACAGCCAAGATGGCGGATAATGGCGGCCGTGCAGCCGCCATGCGTGTCCAGAATAGAGCCCCAGAATAGAGCCCAAGATCAACCAAAGAGGCAGCGCAATCGCTATATCTGCGATCTCCCGAAGCGCACGCGCCATTTCCGGAGCCGGACATTTTTGCGTTCTGCCATAGTCTCTTAATAGCTTGGGTCTGCTTTGACGATCGCGAAACTTCGGAGCACGTTTAAAAATCACCGTCTGGCGGGAAAAAAAAAGCGAACTGCTTAAAAAAGAAAAATATAGTTTCTCCTCTTTCACGTCCTATGGCGCAGTGTGTCCGTGAGCGGCGCGGAAGGTCTCGAAAGCGGTGTTTCAAACCATCGATAGAGAGCTAACGATGCCCAATGGGCGCGGTACGGAAAGAGTTAAAAGAGCGTTTTGTTAAAAAAAGTGGAACAACAGTGCATTTTTACGGCGAGTTTGGTGGCGCACATATCCTAACTGGCGTTATTCTGAAAATTCTTTCCAAGTGGATGCGCCTTGCAAGCTCACCGGCTAGAATTCGTAAATTGCAATATGCAATACGTATTGCAATTGTAATACGTAAAGTAATTAATTCAAAAGATATTGTGTTAATTATTTGAACAGGTGTTTCGATTTCTCGCGCAAGTAATGTCCGCCTCTCAAAATAATTCAGCTCAATGACTGGAATTATGTTATCTGAAACAGGCTATTTTTTAGAATACCGTAAAACTTAGAAATGATCACCCTGTATATAAACAGAACGCGTGACATTAAGAAACCTTGACGTGCGAAGGATCGATCAGACTCAAATACGTAAAAGTGACTTTTAAGAAAATGGCATGATTTTTATCTTTGGTTAAGGGCTTTCGTCTCCACCTAAAGGCTTCACTTTTTTGTCTTTCTCTCTCTTTTGCTGACCTAGTGGCATAGGTCAGCAAAATAAGCGGAACTCACTCATAAATTCTGTTTCTTGCTTAGGGCTCAATGGGACTCGGACTCGTCAAATTTCTACTTGGCCGGTCTCACTCGGACTCGGACTGACCCGAATTCTACTCAGCGAGGTTCACTCGGACTCAGACTCGCCATAATCAGACTCAGGCAGGTCAACTTAGACTACCGACTCTCACTCACTGGAACTTTCTCATGAATCGAAAATATCAAATAATACAAGACACTCATACGGGACTAATATATTATATAGCCCCTTGCAGAGGGATTACAAGCGCCAGACGGTTAACAAAACATTATGTGCAAGAGTCTTAAACAAATAAGAAAGTTCCTTATTTTCTGTTCATCACAATACTAAGAAAGCAATAATTATGGCGCACAATCCTGGCAGTGCGCAATGTTTTTCGCTTAAGGATAGTTTTTTTTTAAAGGCCAATTGTTAATAAAGGTGGAAATTCTGATTTACTTGTTTGTGCATGTGTGCGTGCGTCGTGCGCTTTTGCTTAAGTGGCGCGCGCGCTCGTTTTTTGGCAGCTCAGGATAAAACTCGGTCCTTTCTGACCCTGCGATATGAAGGCCTGCCTCGTAAACAAAAGAGGACGCTGCTAAAACTGCACACAAAGGAAGCTTCACTTAACGTAATGCCACTTTTCAACTAAGATTCACGAGGGAACCGCTCAAGGACGGGCTCGCTGTTTTGTTTTCTGAGCTGTTGCGCTAGGCGCTGAGAATTTCGTATGTCTCGGTCGGTTCGAGTATCAACAGTAGTTGTGTCTACGACAAAAAGTGTCAGATTCTCAATTCCACCAGTGATAGTGCTCTGGCATCCATATTTGCTATCAATTGCTCTGAACGTGAGCACCGAACATGGAGGGAGGAAAAAAGACTAGGAGGGAGCGTCACGTGACCATCTTGAAGCGTAGTCAAAGGGTCACCGGAAATAGGCCCCCTTCATGTGATGCGCAAGCGGTAATATCTAGCCGCCGAGAGCGCGGCTATATATGCGAAGAAGCGAACAAGCGCGATTGGCGAAGCGTCACGCCGGTTGCTTTTCTCGAAGCCTGCGGCACGAAATTCATCAATAAATCAATCAATCAAGTGATCAATGAATTCAATTCAATTCAATTTTATTTTCTAGTACACATGCTGGATGGTCATATTGGGCTAAAAGCTACTTAGGTAGCTTGACGCGTCCCAAAAGACCTTACAAGGCAAAAGCAACCAAGCAGTGTGTGCATAATTCATGACAGTACAATGTAACAATAACTAAAATTAAGAGAAATGGTAGAATACATCAAAATGTGAAAGGCACTTTTTGTTTTAAATGTCACAGTTTCACCCGAAAGGCGAAGCATGAATTGCAATAGCAAATTAGTAGAGAGCTATACGGAGTAAGGATAGTAGTTTTATCAGCTGTATAAACTTGGACGTGCAGCAGCACCAGCAACGCGCAGAACTGTTGTCGACGCCGTCAGCGTTTTGCCCGCGTTCGCACCGAAGGCGCGCGGCGTTGGTGACTGTTGCCGGTGCCTCTGGGGGCGCTTGGGAGGTTTTCGACGAGATCAGAACGGGACACTCGTCGAGCAGCGTCAGAAGTCTTTACGACCTTCTCGCCTCGCAACATTTTTATATAAACACGCATTTGGTGCCGCAGCTAAACGTCGCCTCCCCTCCTTTCCTCCCCCCCCCCCCACGGCATTTCGCGCGACGGAATAAGTCCCGTTTGCTCTCCGCCGTGCGTTCGCTCTCGGTGAAAGCGCGCGACCCTCGCGCGCTTTCACTCGCACATACAACATGCGGCGCACGACGATTTCATCGCCGCTGGACTTTATACGGAACCTCACGGCGACGGCGCCAACGACGCCGACGGCATAAATCCGCTTGGAGTGTCCATATAGTTGCAGTCGCAATAACACGAGCAAGACATTTAGGAGTGTTCTTCTGCAGAGAGAACGTTACAAAGTAAAAGCAAGTTGTTAGTCGTTGAAACACTGGGCAAAGCCCAGAATAATAAAACTAGGTTCAATATGATGTACAGCTTGGCGAAAACAGGAAAGGAACATAAATAATAAGTAAAGTGAAATTGGGTACTGAAGATACTATTATAGTGTTATACAGTACACGTACAGCAAGAAGAGCGGAACAAATCAGAGAATAATGTAGTACCACCTCTTAGTGTTTATTGAAGAGCAAAGGGGAGGTTGTGTCTTAACGACTGGTAGTTGTAACAATGTGGGAAGTATGGAATCACCCATGTTTCAGAATTTCTCGTATTTGCATTTAGTTGTAGTCGTTTTAGAGATGTTGTATGCGTTATGAAATTTCTAACATGTGCAGTGAAAATTTTAATCGTATGTAATAAACGAAACGTATATAAATTTTCAATTCGAATAATATTATATTTTGTAAAAGCTTCTCTTGTGCTGTAATACAAGTTCATATCTATATGAACTGCCCTAGGGTTTCTCAGGGCGCAGGGCTCTTAGGGCGCAGGGCTTCTCAGGACCTAGTTAATAAAGTTCTTTGTCTGTCTGTTCTTCTGGAAAAGAAGTTTGCTTATGTTAGCTTTGGCAGTGGTATACCATACCAAAGCGCAGTAATGTAAGTGTGAGCTAAATAATGCATTATAAATTTGAAATTTAGCCGCTAGCGGCAGTATATAATGCGGCATCGTTATACAACCGCAGCCACAGAGGAAAGCTTCTTGCAGAGGTAACTGAAATGCGCATCCCAAGTCAGGGTGGAGGAGAAATAAACGCAGAGAGTTTTATGGCTATCAACTACCTCTATTTTTTGGTCTTCAGAGGTAATAGAGTTGTTTAATCTAACTAATTTGTTCTTGGAACGAAATATGATAACCTTTGTCTTGAGCGGATTTAACTTTAATTTCATTTGGCTTAGACCATCTAGATAGTTTGCCAAGTTCATTGCATTCTAATGATATGCGGCTTGAGTCGTCACCAGAAATCAGGACAGTGCTGTAGGAACTGCGCTTTGGTATCAACATTAACTATGTCATTAATATATATACATTAAACAAAAGTATCCCTAGCACACTACCTTGCGGTACGCCAAATCTATTTATTAGGAAGGACGAGGTGTGGCCATTTAGATGTACACACTGTTATCTGCCATTCAGATAAGAATTAAACATACACAAGCAACTGCCGGGTATTCAAAGAGACTCCAATTTATCCAGTAATATAGTATGATTAAGAGAGTGAAATGCCTTGCTGAAATCAAGACACAATGCAATATGTATTCTTTTATTTCGATAGTAATTATATGGACACTCCAAGCGGACTTCTGCCGTCGGCGTTGTCGCTGTCGCCGTGAGGTTCCGTATAAAGTCCAAGGGCGATAAAATCGTCGCCGCGCACCGTATGCTGTATGTGCGAGTCAAAGCGCGCGAGGGACGCGCGCTTTCACGGAGAGCGAACGCACGGTGGAGAGCAAACTCGACGTCTTCCGTCGCGCGAAAGGCCATGGGGGATGCGAGGGAAGGGGGGCGACGTTGTGCTGCAGCACCAACTGCGTATCATGCGACCGGGCGCGAAGGGAACTGGCGACTCACTCGCACGCGAAAGGAGGAAAGCGGGAAGGCAGCGCGAGAGGGAGGGGGTGCGGCTTCTACTCTACCAGCAGCTGCGTACTTGTTACGTTGTTGTTTCAAGATACGCTTCGGGCGGTCACGCGCACCGTATCTTGAAAGCGATCTGCACACGGCTCCTACCTTTGTATGCGCTGTGCCTTTCGTCGCTCAGTTTCCGTTGAAGCGATAGACGTCACGAACCTTCGCTCGCTGCTGAACCGCGCTTGCTCACGCCAGCGTTTTGACAGCGGTTGTCTGCGGTCGTCCAGTGTGATCTATCCATGTTTGCTTGTGCGCGCTGACACCATGCTTGTTAATTCAGTTAGTAAGCGAATGTGTCAAAGTTTATACAGTAGTAGTAGTAGTAGCAGAAAACTTTATTTGGTGTTTTGTAACGAAGTCCCAGAGGGTGGAGCCCTCAGTCCAGGGCCCCATTTGCTGCTGCTATCCGGCTGGCCCGGTCGATCAGGTATCGCTGGTCGTCGAAGGCTGTGCTGGAAAGAGCGGCTTCCCATTGGGATGGGGAGGCGTTGGGTATTCTAGGTAAGCCGGGTGGTTTGGAGCATTCCCACGGTAGAGGTTTGGGTGTCCACCACAGAAAGGACATTTGTCGGGGCACTCTACCCTAGCTCTCCGCCACACTTTGTGTGGCGGAGAGCAAGGCTGGGAACGTATTAGTTTGGAGCTGGCGCCAAGAGGCTGCATCTGCACGGTTTAGCTTCCCGTGTGGTGGAGGGAATGTTCTACGGGATAGTCTGTGGTGTTGTATAGTAAATGCGTGTATGTAAGCGGTATCGTTTCCACCTTGTCTGCATTGGACTGGCCTTCCACCGGTGCCTGGAGGGTTAGGCCTCGGGCTGTCGCATGAACGCGCTCATTGCCAGGGAGAGACGCATGCCCAGGTGTCCAGACTAGGTGAACTAGTGGAATATTTCGCTTCTTGTGTAGCATTTTATGAGTGATCGGTGAAATCCGTCCTTGTGCGTAGTTTCGACATGCTTGCTGGGAATCTGTAATAAGTGGAATAATTGTAATAAGTGTAATAAGGGGAATAAGTTTATACAGCAGATAAAACTACTATTCTTACTCCGTATAGCTCTCTACTAATTTGCTATCACAATTGATGCTTCGCCTTTCGGGCGAAACTGCGACGTTTTATTGAAAGCAAGCCAGTTTTTGTCGATCTATCCTTTCTAAATCCGTATTGGGCATTTGTTATGACATCGAAATTGTCAAAAAATTTGATCAGACAAGAGTATATAATCTTTTCGAGCCCTTTCGAATATAGTAATATTAACGCGATAGCGCCAAGGGCCCCCTGTCACAGAAAATCCGGCGTCGGCGTCAGCATCGGCGTCTGTGGCAGAGAAATTCCTCCCGAACCACCGCGACCACACAGGCCCTCCGCGTGGCGCAAGGCGTTAGTGAACAAAAAAATTATTTTTTGAAACTAACATCCGTCAGAAAAATTGCAAAGCACGACTTAACTACAACCTACAGACATAAAAGCGTCCGATTGAAATTTGAGCATATGAGAAAGCATAATTATGTTACGAGGAAACTCAAACACAAACCCCTTTTCCAGCATTTCTACCATAACAACAGCGGCGCGCTCGGGTAGGTTACTTGCGAAAACCCCATCCAAATGGCGCCCGTCTCCTCGGCAGCCTAAAACGGTAGCGGCGCGCAGAGGCGAAAGTGGGGAAAAAGGAAAGCTGAAGTTGCCGGGAAGCCTGACAAGCATTCAGGGATCTTTGAATGCTATCGCGTTCCACTCTTAAAGGCGAAGCTTAAGCGTCCTCCAAATTGAAATTGACCGGTAAATATCTGTTGAAGTATGACTGCCACCCTTAAAGATTGTTGAAACTGGCGTACTTTATTGCTTGTGGAAAGATACCCGATTGAAGTGCTAAGTTATATGTGGGCAAGAACTACAGTATGAAAGAATTACAGAAATGAAAGCACCTGTGGGCAAGAACTGCAGAAATGAAAGACACGCAGTACTTTACTGGTCGTAAGTGTAATTTGTCGATGTCAAGTGCCTTACTGTTTCGTAATGCATTAAACGTGCTCATCACTTCATGTTTGTCAGTAGGATGAAAAAAAAATGCTCTCTTTGATTATATTATTACTTATGCTTCTACTGGCTGTGCTGGCTCGAAGGGAAGAAAGAGGGATGGCTACACTAAAGAAATGTTCGTTCAAATGATTTGCAAGTGCCTTTCGGCTTAATTCATTACCATTACACAATATGCTATTTGGAACGTTCATTTTGTTTTGACGGCCTAAAACGTTATTGATTATTTTCCACGCCATATGAGGGCGTTGTCGAGTAACTGCGGCACGAAATGGAGGTAGCATTTTTGTATGGACTGAGCGTGATCTCAGTCCATACAAAAGAGGGGAATTGTCGAGCGAGCAGGAACGATAACTGAGATAACGATAACTGTGCTACATAAAAGTGTTTTTCCGAGCGTGAAAGAAGCCCGCGAATACACGCAAAATTCCCGCGTGACTGGCCGCTCGAGACACTGCGTGTATTTTCGGGCTTCTTTCACGCTCGGAATAACACTTTTATGTAGCACGTGCTGAGCAACAGAAAGCAGTATCAGGAGTTTTTTCTTTTTCTGTTGCTCTACAATTTTCTCACACTTTTCATCTAATTATAACATTTGAGAAGTAGGTTAATTGATTAAGATTAATTATGTAATTAGGCGGAATGCAAAAAACATCTCAACATCTCCAAGCGACCGCAAACAACATTACATTGGTTCTGTCCAGCTACGTGGCATTTGCATATTTTAAAATCTTGGTGCATGTTAGTTGGGACGCCCTGTATAGTGCGGTGCTATAGTGTCTGCGTAAGTGGCCACTACGGCCGTTCAACAACCGCGTAAGAATGATAATCAGTACTTAGATTTGCCTAAGGTACACTTCTTTCTGGCTTAAAACAACCTGCGTGGACGTTCTGGCCTTGCTGGTATAGGACATACTAAGTAACGGTCAAGCGCATAGATGACGAAGAGCGCTTGTAAGCGCCATGTGTGTGTCTGTTCTTTCACGTCCTCGTCATCTGTGCGCTTAACCGTTCTTAAAACGGCCTTGTGGCTGCTCATGACAACCTTTTTGAAAGTTCATTTCTTATCACAAGCTTAACGTATAACAATGTTCGTGGAGAACTTTGCCTTTAATTGCAACCAATTGGGGGTTTTAAGGACAGTATAAACAAAATAATAAGAACATTCATTCATTCATTCATTCATTCATTCATTCATTCATTCATTCATTCATTCATTCATTCATTCATGCATGCATGCATTCATGCACGTCGCCGGCTCCAGAATGATTATTACCTGAAAGGGGGGCTGGGGGGGGGGGGGGGGTGTTACATAATAGCACAGGACCAAAAAAGAAGTTATATAATGTTATAAATAAAATAAATGATCGGGCATGGTAAATGTTACTCATCAAACATTATCTATAGATTACGTGGCACACATATCCGAAACTGCCGTGGTTTGTTTATGCACTAAAAATTAGATAATGAAATTAACCACTTGTTAATGAACAACTGAGCCCTTCAAATAAATGTTGTGAAGCTAGCACACAACACACACCAAAAAAAAAAGCAATAAAGGACCGCTCCCCGCTGCCTCGTATCACAACTCTTCTGAGGTGATACCGACTTATGTTTTTGAGTTTCTCTCTTGTCTACCCAGGCCTTTGAAGCTCTGTATTCGGTTCAATATATCGAACCCGTCCTTTTACGCGCATTTCAGCTCGTGTGCTGCGCGTCCCGCGTGCCTGGAGACGAAAGGCGACATTGCGTTACGCAAAAAAAGGCGAAAGCTTGCACTCGGCCGCGCAAGGCTTAAGACACAGCGAAGCTGGCCGATTTGATGGCGTTTTCTTGGCTGTAGGTATACTCGGGATCTTGTCACCGCTGTCTCTCCTTTTCCATGGCCGCGTGTTCTGGATCTGCTCGTCGCTGCCGTTGTCGCTCTCGTACAGCGGCAAGCCTCGCTTCTCGAATCGCCGCTTCTTCTTCGGGAGTACGTACCATCTTTGTACAGTGGTGAGCACTGTTAGGGTGAACACCTCATTAGTATTCAAGTTGGTATAACTTCAACATACCTTCTACTTCAGGGGAGGAAATCTGCCGAATACGACGCCTAATGATTATGCCGATAAAATAAATAATAGTTTTCTTTATTTTGTGCTAAACATCAACTGCTATAGGCTCGTGAATACTAATGAGGTGTTCACCCTAACAGTGCTCACCACTGTACGTCCCATGACTGCATCTCATCGAGCGCCGCCGTGCACCGGTTTACATAGCCGTTGCTTACTGTCGGCGCTTGCGCAGTACACAGGCGCTAGGTTGCGCCAGGTGTTCTAGCAGCTGCGGCGTAGCTGGTTGCCATGGCTACGGCGTGGCTGGCTTTCTGTGAAACACCATACTTTTTACGGCAGCTTAAACAGCTTCGGTGTTAAAAGGACGGATGTCGCGGTTATGGCTCGACACGTTGCGGGAGCGTGTCGTGCACGCTGAGAACTTTGCCGCATTTTTGTACAGAGCGTGAGAAAAATATAATGCGTGCATGTGACTTCCAGAAGTTTTCGACCGCAATCAAGCCCTATCGTCAATGCAGAGCCGTTCCTACATTATTATTTTATGCTATAAGTAGTCCAAGTCGCTTTGTTCCCTTTTTGAGTCCGAGCGCGCAGAGGGGGGTGTCAATGGGGACCTCATCTACGCGCTTTCTTAACGAAACTATGCCAAGCCATATCACATATCCATGTGATAGCACATATCCATGTGCTATCAGAGTTTCCAAGGGAGGATAAACGATAGAAGCACCAGATTTCCTTCTATGGTAATATCCGAGATGGGATGGCGCGCCGCCCAATTTAGGAGGCTATGCTTTGACATAGTCTATCATGCCTGTGAGGGTTCACGATATTTAGCTGTGCCGGTATGTTTTCTGTCATGGCAACGTTCAACCACGGCTTTACGAATTCACGTACATGTTTAACGGCTCGAGGCAAAGGACTACCCATACCGGCTATACCTCCACAGAAAAAGTCCATCCAGATTCGAACATGTGCCGCAAGCAGCCTGGAAGTCTGCTACGATCGCCAATAGCAACAGTAGCAAGCGCACCCATGAGAGGAATTATCTTTAATGAACCGCCAAAAGGGCATCGATAATGTAATGAAATGACGGTTGCATTTCACGCGACACTGGACTTCCGTTTACCGCGATAAGGAAAAGCTTATTCCGTACTGCTGACACTTTAGCGGAACGAAGATAGCGGAGCAGTGTGTCAACTAGGTCGCTTTCGATGAAAAGCTGTTGCAAAAAGAAAAAATAAAGGAATAAAAAGAGGAAAGGAAAGAAGAAAACGTCTGAGAATGGCCGAGTAAGAGCCACCCGGGAAACGAAACTCCCTCGGAGACCATGAGAACGACGAAGGTTCGGTCAAAAGCGAGATAAACTAACCCAAAACAGGTTCAAATTGTTTCACGGCCACACGGGCGCATTATTTGGTTGAAATGTATGCGATCAAGGAATAGAAGGAGAACGAAAACAACCTCAGAAGACGACTTTCAAATGGAAGATTAAAAACGTATTGTGTAAGGCGTATACCTGAAAACAACGTCACCATGCCAACAGGTGAAATGGAAAAGCGAATTGTTTTAGAGGTCCGCGGGCTCCGGGCGACGCTCCCGAGAGCACGATATTGGAGTGAAAGCCCCGGGGAATGGCCGCGCGGTGAATTGGTCTGGCACGCTCGTCTCAGACAAGGGCGGGCGCCGGTGCGGCAAGCGGCGGCCGCCGCCGCCGCCAAGGGTCCGGCGCGGGCCATGATTGGAATGCCGGGATGAAAAAGCGGCCTTCCCAAAACGGGGCACCGGCGTCTGCTGGTGGCCAAAGCCTGGCTTCGAACACGGGCGAAGCCGCGGAGGCGGGCACCGGAGAAGGTGAGAAAAAGGCAGACCAGCAGCCCGGGACGACGACGGGAAGGGTGTGGAAGTGCTCTTTAGAGTTTGGAAGCGCGTCATGGTTATGGATTTCCGTCGCGCTGGCACCGTGGGGAATATGTGGGGCGCCCGAGCACGCGCGTCAAAATGAAGAAGGCGATGAAGTATATTGACGCGTTGGGGAGGGATGATAATAGCGAGGGACATTAAAAAAGAAAAGAGCAGGCAGAAGAGACTCGGGGATTATGAAGCACGTCCGAGGCGGCGAGGGAGAGTCAGCCACGTGCAGCCGGGGAGGGAAAGCGTCGAGCGGGATTGAGAAGTTGGCCGCTCTAAAGTCCATTTGGAAGTTCGCGCTTGCGAGACCTCGCGTTGTGGTGGCGGCGGCCGGCTTGAATGGGGAATGACGTACGGCGAAAATGACCACGCGGCCGAAAACGAGAAGCACAAAAAAAAAAAAAAAGGTGAGGGCTGGAGAAGAGTGGAGGGCGAGAGAGAAATAAAAGAAAGAAAGCCAGGGGGGCCACGGGCGATTATATGAGAGCCTGTCGAGCGCGCACCGCGTTTTCCGGCTTAGGAGCTGCACACGACTTGCGCGAGGCAGGATTCGGCGTCTTCACTGCATACGCATGCATACAGTTGCTTCTTCCATTCCTTATGCTAACCCAAGTTGGCCGGTGTGGCATCTTTGTACAGTAAAGGTGTACACACTCGTTATTGATGTGAACCTTCGACGGGAAGCAAGCACTGAAACTTAGTGTGCGTCGCCATTTTCAATATGGTACCTAAACACACTATAGCCCGTTTGTTCTTGGCTTTGCTATAGACAGTTTCAGCTCAGCGTCTACGGTCCGCTTCGCTCAGGCGCATGTATCCTAGCAACCACGGCCGCTCAGTGGGAACGAGGACACAGCGTTCATGCCGACAGCAGAAAACAGAACGCTACCTTCGCTCTGCTGCCGAACCGATTGAGCGGAACGTGATGGTGCGTCGACTTGGCTTCTTCGTCATTTTGCAGCCAAGCTGACCGCGCGTCACCCTTGCCTCGGAGGCACGGTATTTTCAAAAACGTGAGATGAACGCAGGTCTCTGCAGCGCCTGAGCTCAGCTCAACCTGCCTACTGCGGCGTAGAAGGTATAGGTTAGTCCAAATGCCCTTATTGCGGGTGCACTGGTGGATATTACAGCTGAATGGTCAAAACACAGTTACGTGACGGACGCCGTACATTTTCTGGGGCAACGGTACATCGTTGCTTCGCGGCACGGGCATTTCGGCTGATGACTAGGTCACTGATGTGCGAAATTTCTACTTAAAGCATTATCTTTTTTTTTTTTTTAGGTGCTGCTGTTGTTGCGGAATGCCATACAATGATGTACCCTAAAAAGTCAACTGTGGAAGCACATGCTACACCAGAATCGTCTAGGTTAACGCATTCACCAGTGCCGACGTAAAGGTTAATAAAACGTGTATGCTATTAAGGTTTCTTTTTATTATTATTATATTTTTAAGCTGCAACCAATTTTCAAAAATTGCCTGTGGCCGATGTCACAATTCTGACCATTCAGCTAAATTACTCGACGAGGTGGTCATTGCTACTACGAGAAATCAAAATGCTTATCTGAATAATTACCACAATTACACTAACTTTTTAATTAATTTAGAGGCCTGCCGATGGTGATAAGATCGTGGCTCTCGCGGATACGGCGGATCAGTCTGATAGTTTCAGCGGCCGCCCGGCAGTGTTTCGAACCACAGGGCTTCCTGCAGTGTTTATTGCAATAGCAATTATACGGGCGCCGCCGTGCTATACCGCTATCAACGGCGCATGCGCGGCTCGCGCGCGGGGTTTTAGAGGATCTTCAGAGACGCGGAGTGCGTTTGGCTGCAAAAACGACAAAGCGATGTGGACGCGCTGTCAACGCTACGCTCAATCGCCATGGTGGTGGAGCCAAAGCATCGTTCTGTTTTCCGCTGTTGGCATAAGCGTTGTGCGGAAGAGCATTATTACTAAACTACTGTGTGCATAAGTCGACAAACTCAGTCACGACTAGACTCAACCAGACTCAGATCAACCCTTGAGTATGGGTGAGCCCGGCTGGGCATAATTCTTGTTAGTCTGAGTCCGGCTGGGTAAAATTTTGGTGAGTCTGAGTCCGACTGAGCCCTAAGCAAAAAAAGTATAACTTGTGAGTGAGTCTCAGTGAGTTCCGTTTATTTTGCCCACTTATGGCTGTGTGGAAACACTGGTCTGACCCACCGTGGTGGTGTAGTGGTATAGTAGTGGCAATGGCGTTGCGTTGCCTGGAAGGGTGCGGAATGGAATCTCGGCGGCGGCGAAACGCAAAAAAAAAAAAAAAAAAAAAAAGCGCCCGGGTGCCGTGCATTGGGTGCATATTAAAGAAATCCAGGGGGTCAAAATTAATCAAGAGTCCCCCACTATGGCGTGCATCGTAATCATATCGTGTTTATGGCACGTAAAACCCCAGAATTTAAATTAAGCACTGGTCTCAGCGTAACGGACTGTGGACGACATGCTAACGTTGTCTAATATTTCACAGGGAATTGTCCGACGCCGAAGGTTTCCCGTCGACCTCATTTCGTGCACCATCGAGGTGCGACGCCTATATACAACGCCACCTGCGCCGTTCCTCATCGCGCCAGCATTGTGAGATGCCTGGTAGCTGCCGGGGCGCTGTTTCCCCTAGCAGCAGTTGTCTTGCCTTGTGCGTCGCGCCAACATGTCGAGCCGACGTATAATTAGAACACCATCCGAGGAGTTCAAGCACAATGCTAAACCTTGCTACCGCGTTCAATGTTTCCCCCTTAGGATAACACTGCCCAATTCTTTCCTGCTTTTTGTCAGTTTTAGTGCTCAGTGTGTATCATTTTTGTCCCCAATGTAGAGGTTTTCGAAGTAAACATTAAATTAGTGCCGCGAAAAATAAAGGCTTCAAGAGCGTATCACAAACAACTACTTTTGTGCACAATATTCCAGTTACAAGTGGGAAGATGCACTGTCTATAACTATACAAAAAGCTGCTTTTTTAGTCGACAGAGGTCTGCCAGTAAATAATTGCAACGAAACGCCGTCAGGTCTGAGACCGGCGTATGTCTTGATACATTAGGAAGTTTTATATTTTGCGTACGCAAAGTTAGGGGACTCAAACCGCCGGGATTACAAAACAACGCAAAAAAGGTATAACAAAAGAACCCCAAAGGAGTACAAAACAACGTAAACAGGGCTTGGCGCTTTTCGTACGCAAAGGTCCCTTTGGGTACACAAAGACGTTTGCGTACGGAAAATCTAAAACTTTATTCGTATTTGTGTTTGCTCTGTTTTCTTTTAAATTCGAAGCATTTCTTGCCGGCGCCTCTGTATGTTGTCCCGCGTCCCACACCCCCACAGCGCATGCGCGTCCCCTCCCCTCTCTCTCCTCTCCTACGCCCCCCCCCCTTTCTCTCCTCTAGGAATACTCTACGGAGCGGCGCCCGCGTGACACACCCCCACAGCACATGCGCGTCCCCTCCCCCTCTCTCTCCTCTCGTACGCTCTTCCCCTTTCTCTCCGCAAGGAATCCGGAGCGGTGCGCTCGACAGGTGGTGCGACAGCTGCATACTCCACTGGGGGCGCCACGGCAGTTCCGCGG
This sequence comes from Dermacentor silvarum, assembly GCF_013339745.2. NCBI lineage: Eukaryota > Metazoa > Arthropoda > Arachnida > Ixodida > Ixodidae > Dermacentor > Dermacentor silvarum. The sequence goes on from NC_051154.1 coordinate 174,885,935, forward strand.
TATGAAAATGACGGAGCGCGCGCGCCTCATTCTCTCTCCCGTGCAGCGCCGCAATGAGCGTTCAGGCCACTGCCGCGAAACCATCTCCCGCTCAAGCTAACCATCTCCCCGCTGCTTCGCATCCACACATGGTTCCCTTTAGCGGGAGATGGAGTCATTTTTATTAGTATTATTTTATTGGGGATGTTTTGCAGCGAGTGCGCTTTAGACTACAAAGAGCGTCGCATGCCTCTAATTTGGTGTAACCTCGAAATACTTCTTTTAAACTGCGTTCCACTTCGTGTTCCTAATTATGCACTAAAACCACGGAGCGTGAAAGCCTAGCCCACACATCGAAGCACAACAGCCCCCGAACCAGAGTACAAAGGGAAGTAATATGCCACAGTTAACCCGGTAGTGGTGTAAAACATTCACATGCTGAAAAAGCTTTGCTAAAATTTGTAAGCTTTCTGGAGAACTACCAATATGTTTACCAGTGCGCTTGCAAGCACGCCTTGCGCGTCAGAAACAATAACTGAATAAGCGTCATAATGTAAGGCTCTGCGCTAAACTTATTTCGAAGTACGTGCTTTACTATGTATGCGCAACATAAGCTCAATAAGCGTTGATGAAAAACAGGAGGCCCGCTGACGGCAACTGTTGCTACACGTCGGACAACATCTGTAGTCTCTGCTCGATTTTATGCTTAACGGGTTGCCTACACTGTATAGCATTTAGAAGCCGTATTATCTTTTCATATTATCCTAATCTTCAATTTCTCCTTTTCTTTGTTTTCCCCCTTTTCCCCTTCGCCAACGCTGAGTAGCCGGCTAGAACATATAGTTCAGGCCGACCTCTCAGCTTTTCCCTCAAAATAAATATATCTTTCTACTCTCTCTCTCGTTCTTTCTCTCAACACTGTTGGGGGCACAAAACGAAAGCAATGCAAAGAGAGAGGAAGGTTCACAGTGGCGGATGACAGCGATTTGTATTTAATTATATTCTTAAATGCCACTATTACAATGCGAACGTTGTAATGAAGTGTTGTGCTGGCGTATGATGCTAACGTGAAGTGATATATGCTAATGCATGACGCTCCATGTAGGGCAATAACTAGTGATGTGTTTAATTTGATCGTTTCGTCAAAGTGTATGACAATGTTGTGTTTAATATGATGATTTGTCTAAGTGTACGACAATGTAAACAAAATCCTCGTGCCTCTGCTGCTGTCCTTGCCAGTACGGGGGTGAAGTACTCGCTCAAGCCATCCTTGAATGACTTTTCCATTAGCCTCCCATCGCATTTATTATGATAAACCAATAAATAATCAATCAATGAATCAATCAATTCGATGTATTTGACCTGCGGCCACCTAGGTGTGTTCAAGTATGAAGGAATTTCTTTTCCCCCCATGATTCCTAAAGCTTATGTAACTTAGCACAAATATGTGAAATGAATGTGACCTAATGACATACTGGTGCTTTTACATATTGATACTTAAAAGTTTTGTTTTTAATTCAGATTTTCTTACACATATATCAAAAATATTACACCACAAAGAATTATTTACGTTTTATGACACCCCTGAAGTTATGATTATTGACCCATGTCTTCTTTCAAAGGCTAGTATTTACATCTTAAATAAAATTTGGTATTGCCTCCTTGCGTATTTGCGCCAAAACTCATACAGAACTCTATAACCCCAGCTGGTGACAACACCTGTTATATTATCTTGCTTTACAACAATTTATTCAGCATATTTTGGTGCCCTGTGCAGTAATTCTCACCATTCAAACAAGAATACTTCATGTAATTACTTATTGGAACTTAAATACTGCGTGCAGGTAGGGGGAAGGAAATCGACATGTAGGGTTATGTAGGGTTTTTTTCAGCTGCAGCGCAGGAACGTCATGATTTTTTTTAAATTACTCCATCTCCCGCTAAAGGGAACCATGTGGGGATGCGAAGCAGCGGGGAGATGGTTAGCTTGAGCGGGAGATGGTTTCGCGGCAGCGGCCCGAGCGCTCATCGCGGCGCTGCACTGGAGAGAGAATGAGGCGCGCGCGCTCCGTCATTTTCATACCGCGGAACTACCGTGGCGCCCCCAGCGCAGTATGCAGCTTGAGCGGGAGATGGTTTCCGGCAGCGGCCCAAGCGCTCATCGCGGCGCTGCACTGGCGAGAGAATGAGGCGCGCGCGCTCCGTCATTTTCATACCGCGGAACTACCGTGGCGCCCCCAGCGGAGTATGCAGCTTGAGCGGGAGATGGTTTCGCGGCAGCGGCCCGAGCGCTCATCGCGGCGCTGCACTGGAGAGAGAATGAGGCGCGCGCGCTCCGTCATTTTCATACCGCGGAACTACCGTGGCGCCCCCAGTGGAGTTTGCAGCTTGAGCGGGAGATGGTTTCGCGGCAGCGGCCCGAGCGCTCATCGCGGTGCTGCAAAGGAGAGAGAATGAGGCGCGCGCGCTCCGTCATTTTCATACCGCGGAACTACCGTGGTACCCCCAGCGGAGTATGCAGCTTGAGCGGGAGATGGTTTCGCGGCAGCGGCCCGAGCGCTCATCGCGGCGCTGCACTGGAGAGAGAATGAGGCGCGCGCGCTCCGTCATTTTCATACCGCGGAACTACCGTGGCGCCCCCAGTGGAGTTTGCAGCTTGAGCGGGAGATGGTTTCGCGGCAGCGGCACGAGCGCTCATCGCAGCGCTGCACAGGAGAGAGAATGAGGCGCGCACGCTCCGTCATTTTCAATTTTCATACCGCGGAACTACCGTGGTACCCCCAGCGGAGTATGCAGCTTGAGCGGGAGATGGTTTCGCGGCCGAGCGCTCATCGCAGCGCTGCACAGGAGAGAGAATGAGGCGCGCGCGCTCCGTCATTTTCATACCGCGGAACTACCGTGGTGCCCCCAGCGGAGTATGCAGCTTGAGCGGGAGATGGTTTCGCGGCCGAGCGCTCATCGCAGCGCTGCACAGGAGAGAGAATGAGGCGCGCGCGCTCCGTCATTTTCATACCGCGGAACTACCGTGGCACCCCCAGCGGAGTATGCAGCTTGAGCGGGAGATGGTTTCGCGGCAGCGGCCCGAGCGCTCATCGCAGCGCTGCACAGGAGAGAGAATGAGACGCGAGCGCTCCGTCATTTTCATACCGCGGAACTACTGTGGTGCCCCCAGCGGAGTATGCAGCTTGAGCGGGAGATGGTTTCGCGGCAGCGGCCCGAGCGCTCATCGCAGCGCTGCACAGGAGAGAGAATGAGGCGCGCACGCTCCGTCATTTTCAATTTTCATACCGCGGAACTACCGTGGTACCCCCAGCGGAGTATGCAGCTTGAGCGGGAGATGGTTTCGCGGCAGCGGCCCGAGCGCTCATCGCAGCGCTGCACAGGAGAGAGAATGAGACGCGAGCGCTCCGTCATTTTCATACCGCGGAACTACTGTGGTGCCCCCAGCGGAGTATGCAGCTTGAGCGGGAGATGGTTTCGCGGCAGCGGCCCGAGCGCTCATCGCAGCGCTGCACAGGAGAGAGAATGAGGCGCGCACGCTCCGTCATTTTCAATTTTCATACCGCGGAACTACCGTGGTACCCCCAGCGGAGTATGCAGCTTGAGCGGGAGATGGTTTCGCGGCAGCGGCCCGAGCGCTCATCGCAGCGCTGCACAGGAGAGAGAATGAGGCGCTCACGCTCCGTCATTTTCAATTTTCATACCGCGGAACTACCGTGGTACCCCCAGCGGAGTATGCAGCTTGAGCGGGAGATGGTTTCGCGGCAGCGGCCCGAGCGCTCATCGCAGCGCTGCACAGGAGAGAGAATGAGGCGCGCGCGCTCCGTCATTTTCATACCGCGGAACTACCGTGGTGCCCCCTGCGAAGTATGCAGCTTGAGCGGGAGATGGTTTCGCGGCCGCGGCCCGAGCGCTCATCGCGGCGCTGCACAGGAGAGAGAATAGACAGTTTTAGTTTAGCGTGGTTACCGGAATAGCGGGCGTACCGGAATAGCGGGATCGAAGTGCGCATGCGCAGAACGCTAACTGACCCATACCGTTTACCGTGCGCACGCTATTTCTCAGAGTTAACGTTACCGTGTTAGCGTGGTGTACGTAGTGTACGTAAAACATGGCGGCGGTCCCGGTCGCCCGCTTCGAACTGAATTTGGCGTTGTTTTTGTAGAATTCACTTCGTTCGTAGTAGAGTGTACTAGAATATGGTCGAGTGGGACGAGCGGCTGGGGCGGCGCATGCTTTGCAGTGAGGCGCCCGACGTGGAAAAATACTGTGGCGGCGCTGCGATCGAACTGGATTGGGCCGCATCAAGGTCGCGCCGTTGGAAACTGCTGGCGATACTGCTCGGCAGGGTCAATCGCACTACTTCGCGCGCTGGTATTTGCGTTCAGACCTCTCAATTGGCGTTCATAATCGAATATGACATGTATATATGTCTTAAGAACAAATGCCTTTCTTTCTCTTCATTTTATTTTTTTATGCCGCTCGGTGATTGCCCGTGCATTGCGGCCGCAGTGTCAGCTTTCATTCTACTATGTTATTGTACGGTTCCCTTTGGAGAACAAATATTTTTCTCGTTCTTCAAGCAGCATGTATCTCTCGTGTGTATTGTTCCGCATATAGTTTTCCATCAGTAGGTCTTGCGGAACGCAAACGGAGAAACATATGTAACCTTCCTGCTTGCCGCTTCAGACAAGTAAAGCATATCTGCCCCATCCGGCACCTTGTACTCAGATTTCTTTCTTCTTTTGGGGTTTTTTACGTGCCAAAACCAGTTCTGATTATAAGGCACGCCGTAGTGCAGGGCTCCGGATTAATTTTGACCACCTGGGGTTCATTAACGTCCACTACAACGCAAGCACACGGCCTTCTTGCATTTCGCCTCCATCGAAATGCGGCCGCCGAGGCCGGGATTCGATTCCGCGAACTCGTCCTCAGCAGCGCAACGCCTTAGCTAACTGAGCCCCCGCGGCGGGTACTCAGATTTACGGGAAGCATTGTTATTGAAAAAAAAAAAACTGCAGCGCAACATTCTATTCAAGTTTCCGCCTTACTCGCGTAACAGAATGCGGAGTAATGGGTACGGGGTCATTTATCGCGGTCGGTGTCATTCTGGTGTCATTCTGGAAATTCATTTCAAGTGGATGCGTTTTGCAACCTCACCGGCTACTATTCGTAAATTGCAATATGTGTCGTAAAGTAATTAACTAAGAAGTTCATTAATCAATTTTGTTAATAAGTTGAATAGGTGTTTCGATTCTCGTGCTACTAATGTCCGCCTCTTAGAATAACCCAGCTCATCAATGAGAATTGTGCTAACTGCCACAGGAGATTTTTAAAAATCCCCTAAACCTTAATTTCGAACACCCGGTATAGTGGATATACGGCGTTGCGCTGCTAAACTGGAGCTCGCGGGTTCAATCCGTCGCGGAATTCGATGGGAACAAATGGAAAACACTCGTGTACTTCTATTTAGGTGCACGTTAAAAAGCCCCAGGTGGGGAAATCTAAACCGGGTGCCTCATACTCATATCGTGGTTTTGCCACGTAAAACCCACAAATTTGTTTGAACTAAAAAAAAAAAAAAAGACAGGTGGCTGCGTTCTTCGTCTTTTTGCTAGGAGTGTAAACAAAATAAATTATTCTCGAGTCTGATTTCCGAGAAAAACATGTTACGCTTGACCTATATTTCATACATAAACGTAATGCCATTCCCAAATGCCTGTCCGCTCAACTAAGCGGCTTGTATATTATAAACGGCTGCTTTCAGTTATTCGACGCACTATCATAACGACAAAAATGAAGCAATTAGAGAAACGGCATACCTCACATACACGTACAGATATGTGTGATCTGCTGCGTTCGTTCAAGAAGATAAGTGGTACCACATGGGGCACCCAGTTTTAATGGGTTGCAAAGATGGTGAGACTGTCAAAAAAAAGTTTTCCTTGCCTGAATCAAGTTAGCAGATTTACAGGCTGCCCCAAAACGGGGCATTTATATTGAATGACAGCTTATTACACTTATTTAGCAGGGCTTATTAGCAGCTTATTAGCCGGACTTATTAACACCCCTGCGTTAATTTTCTCAGGAACTGCGCCTCTGCGCAACAGCCACAACTCCCCGGCAGCACAATCATTCGGAATAACAGTCCGCACTTGCATCGGTCTCTCACCTTTGAGACTGCAATAGTGCGGTTATGCGTTACATTCGTACAGAAACGACTGTTCGGCGTCGTACAGCATATCAATAACACTTTCATATATATATATATATATATATATATATATATATATATATATATATATATATATATAGATCATTCGGATAATTTATATATATAGATCATTCGGAATATTTTTAATTGCCTGCTATGAATAATATTTCTGCGAATGAGAGTTTTATGTGCAGTATTCACTAATACGTGTGTTTCGTATGCAAACGTGCACGGTCGGGAGTTCTCACTGTACCATTTGTACCATTATCAATGTACCCTTTGATTTAATTACGTAGAAATACATCGGTCATTCTTCGCGCCACGCAGCTAATAAACCTGGTTTATTTCACTTTATTATTGTTTTCTTCGATCATTGTTCCTGATCAATATCCACCGAAAAGAAGCGCGCGTAAAATGACACGCTATCAATAATAAAATTTTCGTACGTAGCTTCATGTTGCAGAGATGCCAGTTGCTTTTAGAAGACAGTGTTAAAAACAATGGTTCACATGACTGAAACTACCTTTGGTACCCGCCGTCAAAAGTCATGAGCGCACCAAAGCAACTAAAACATAAAAACAAATGTACTACACAGACGTTCTGTGAGAAAAACTGGGCGCCGCCAGCGTCGCGTAGCGAACGCGCGCTCGCTAGCAGACGACGCGCTTGACAACGACAGCAAAACTGAAGACGCCACGTTGTATAATCCATGCCTCAAATATATATGTTTGGCAAGATGGTGTAAATATAAATTTGCAGTTGAAATAAAGCGCTATTTTAAGAACGTACTATGCGCAATCGGCCTCGGCGCCGGCAGCGAAAGTGCGTTGAATATGCCGCGGAGCGTGTCTCCGCCCCAATCCAGTTCGCTCGCAGCGCCCTCGCAAAATTTTTCCACACGCGGCGCCTCAGCGGGAGAGCGCCGTTCGGCTCACTCGACCATTATCTAGTACACTCTAGTTCGTAGCAAATGACTGCGTAAACGGCTTTTGCTTAGTCTCATGCCGCTTCGCCGAGAGAGTGTTATGGCTAATCTTGAGGAATTTTCGAGATCGCTTCTCGTTTCGAACGCGCCTAAGCCTAACAAGAGAAATTTTTTCTGAGATGCGAGCGCCATCTGTCGCTAAAGTCGGGAGATAGGCGCGATGACGGCATATGGCCTCTGAGATGGGAGAATTTCGGAGGCTATGGTAGACAGCTTGTACTGCTTGTCTGTTTCGTTGCAGATCGACGGACATGTGAAGTAAAAATACAACGCGCTCCTGGCTTCCATTGCGCTGCCTATCGCACTTTCCGGACGCACACACACATAGAATTAGGTACCCTGTGTATGCTAAATTCAAAGCGTAATGGAATAGCGTCCCGCACGTAAACTACGCTATCACGCTATACTAAAACTCTCTTTCTGCAAAGTTCGTTTGCGGAACGGTAACGCTATTTCCCGTAACCCCGCTATTACGCTAACGCTAAACTAAAACTGTCTAATAGACAGTTTTAGTTTAGCGTGGTTACCGGAATAGCGGGCGTACCGGAATAGCGGGATCGAAGTGCGCATGCGCAGAACGCTAACCGACCCATACCGTTTACCGTGCGCACGCTATTTCTCAGAGTTAACGTTACCGTGTTAGCGTGGTGTACGTAGTGTACGTAAAACATGGCGGCGGTCGCGGTCGCCCGCTTCGAACTGAATTTGGCGTTGTTTTGTAGAATTCACTTCGTTCGTAGCAAATGACTGCGTAAACGGCTTTTGCTTAGTCTCATGCCGCTTCGCCGAGAGAGTGTTATGGCTAATCTTGAGGAATTTTCGAGATCGCTTCTCGTTTCGAACGCGCCTAAGCCTAACGAGAGAATTTTTTTTGAGATGCGAGCGCCATCTGTCGCTAAAGTCGGGAGAATAAGCGCGACGACGGCATATGGCCTCTGAGATGGGAGGATTTCGGAGGCTATGGTAATACAGCTTGTACTGCTTGTCTGTTCGTTGGCAGATCG